>NW_008329666.1:720162-721323 GCF_000622305.1 Nannospalax galili
TTGTCCCTGTGGGTTGTATGGGATGCCAGGGTGATGGGTGATTTTCCAAGCTTCACAAAAATTTTTAAATGAGGAGCTGGTAAATGCTGGGCCATTGTCTGTCTTTAGTTGTGCAGGGAGGCCCATGATTGCAAAGGATGAAAGCATGTGATTTATTAGCTTTTTTGAATTTTCACTAGTCTGGGCAGTAGCCCAGAGGAAGTGAGAGTAAGTGTCTATAGTTACAAATACATATTTCTGTCCACCAAATTGCGGGACATGAGTTACATCAATTTGCCAGAGGGCATTAGATTTTAGCCCTCTAGGATTGGTGCCCATCTGTTGCATAGCAGGGGTATGTATCATTGATGCACAAGAAGAGCAGGTTCTAACAATGCGTTTAAGTTGTTTGAGGGGAATGTGGGGGGATCTGAGATGAAGCCCTTGCAAATTAATATGCATGGCATGGTGGAGGTTTTGGACATCTGTTACGCTGGCAGAGAAAGTTCCAGCAGTGGCTACTTCATCTGCTATGGCATTTCCTTCAGTAAGAGGACCTGGGAGAGAGGAGTGGGACCTGATATGCTGGACAAATAATGGAGCCACCCATTTTTGTAACAGTGTATTAATGGCCACTGTTCCACCCAGACTGGTTCTTTGGTGATCTAGTCGAGGGAGGGAGTTTGGTAATCAACAGTGGCCCTTAGAATTGGGGGTTCTTTTGTTTTAGGGACCTCATATGATCATCTATTTTAAGGCATTTCTCTTCAGACCCACTAGTAAGAACTACATTGAGGTCTTCCAAGATATCTTGTCCTATGAGGTTTGTGGCTATATCTGCAATTAGGGGTCTTATTGTGCCAACCTCTCCATCAGGATCCTCCCATTTATAGAAGTTTTTAGTAATGAATGCTTGGGAGGGCCCCCCCACTCCCATTAGTTGGGGTCCTAGTATTAATTCCCAGTTTTGGGGAACCTCAGATTGCCTAAAGATGGTTTTATCAGCCCCAGTGTCAAGGAGGCATTTGAAAGGTTTATTGTCTATTTTTATCGTTAATTTTGGATGGGCATTTTTTGTAATACTGGTTACCCATAATGTTTGTGGCTTCTCTCTTGTTAGCGGGGCTGAGGGCTGCCCTGGAAGGAGTTTAAAGGTGGCAAAGATTTGCCATCACTCTTATT
>NW_008329666.1:723396-732657 GCF_000622305.1 Nannospalax galili
AAAAAAAATGGCTTTTTAAAATCTTTTGTTTGTTTGTTTATAAGGCGCAAGCCACCTTGAACTTTCAAGTGCTCCACAGGGACTAGTTAATTTAAATTCTCACCTAACTGGTTTTAGCTGTGGTTTGAGTGCCCTGAGGGCAGGATAACAAAACCGATTAGGGAAGTTTATTTTAGAAGCTGACCTTAAGGCTTATGTGAAGATCCCTTAGAACTTTGGGGATTTTTTCTAGCAGTGTTAAGATAGGAAAGTAGGGTGAAGTGGTGGTTTCTAAGGAAACGTGCCTGAGATCAAAATCTCAGGTGATTTCACTTAGCCCCCAGCACCAGCCTTCCCGCAGATTTAAGAGACTGGCAACCATCCTAAGACTCTTACGTGGTTGCTGCGTCACCAGGTTTTTATATTAGAAAGATGTTTAGATAGAAGGTCTTTTGTCTACACCTGTGCAGGCAGTCAGAGTCCGTTAGGGGGTCAAAGAGGCCTTCAGCTGACGTCAGGGAGTAGCCCTGACCAGAAAGCTTCAGTTGCCTCTCTGTCTTTAACGTTCTCACGTGAAGACTTTAGACCGGAAACAAAAGGAGGAAATTAGAAGAGACTGCCAGGCCCCAAAGGTGTGGAGGCTTGAAGGCACAGCTGCCTTTTTAGTCTCCTCATGGGAGACGAAAGAAAGAGAGATTTGCCAGGCCCCACGAGTGGGGTGGCTTGTAGGCACAGCTGCCTTTTTAGTCTCCTGATGGGAGATGAAGGAAAAAAGAGATTTCTGTTGCTCTCCTGGTGGGAGAGATACTCACGTATTCTGCGTTTCAGGGGGTGCCAGCTACTGGCTGGCGCGGAGTTCGGAGGCTCTCACGTTGGGTGCCAGATATGGGCAGGTCCCGCACACCGCATTGCTGCTCGGGTCCCTGGCTCTCTGTGGCTACTGGATGCTGGCTACTCAGCGGTCGCTGCGCTTCCAGGCAAGTTCCGTTCTAAGCTACTGGGCACTCCCTCTAGGTTTCACATTCCGTTGGCCACCGGTTCACGAGGGGAGGTGCAAGAACGGCAAAAGCAGGATCTTCGCGAGTTGTTGTTTATGAAGGGACAGCCCCTTCCGGAGAGACTGAATCATAGGCAGTAAGACACAGGATACAACTCAGTCAGGTACAGCTCCTTTATTCAGTGATTCAGCTCAGCTCCAGGTCTTAGTGATTCAGCTCCGATTAATTAGGGGAAACCAGGATATTTATATTGTGGAGGCAGTAGCAAAAGCCTTAGTTGATAGGTGCTTTGTAAGATGCCCCATTTACATGTCAGGCTGTCAGACAGTGCCTAATTATCACACAGGAAAACCTGGCAGTTTCATGCCAGAGGATATGTATCTGTGATGGGCACTTCAAAAGGTGAGTCAGGAAGAGAGTAGGAAGGCGCCCAGCTGAGAAAGAGAGCCTCTGCATATGAATGCCGAGCCAGCTTGCAGCTATCTGGACATGTAGATACTGCTACCTTAGACAGCAGGGGTCCCCAACAAGGCTCACATGATAAAGTTCTCAAAGATGGCAGAAGATATGTAGAAAAATTCTGTCCTCAGATTCTTTCACAATTTTCTTTCTTGTTTCTTTTTAAAGAAACCAAACATGAAGCTTTCTCTTCAGGAGAAAATGCCCTGGTACATTTAGGGACATCCCAGACAAACTTCACTCCTCTGGCTTCATTCCAAGAGCCTTTGACACTCAGTTGACATACACTAAAATGCTCCACATCTACAGTAAACAGGCGTTGATTTAGAGTAATAAGAAATTGCCCATACTTATTTCTTTAGCTTTACTTCTCTAACTTCTTTCAAAACCTATCTCTTTAACTTTGACAATGGTATTGGAAAAATAAGATTTCAAATCTGCCTATTTTATATCTTAACCTTTGATTTCAGTTTATTCCTTAGGATACATAACTAGCTTCCATACAAATAAGTTTTTAAATATCAGTGGTGTATACAACACAGATTGACCTGTCACTCATACAAAGTCTAATTCTGAGTTCCTGCTGAGGGTCATTTAGGAAACAAGACATTTTCCATCATGTAACTCATTCCTTAAACCCTGCTGGAATTTGAAATGAGCCCAGCAAACTGATGTGGAGAATGACTATAGGAAATGGAAGGGAAATTTTTAAAGGAATGGGCCTGACAGAGGCACATATTAATTTTGTCCATAATGCCTCAGACAATGTTCAGTTGCCTGGCAAATCAAATTGCAAAGAACACAGGGATCTTTTCTCACTGGTCCCTGTGAGGAGAGAGCCTGGATGAGCACCTAGCAGCCTTGCCCACATAAGGTCTTCACCAGTCACTCAACAGTAAATTTTTCCTAAGCCCTAAAATAACATTTAAGAGTAAACATGAGAAGTTTCAACATAAGGAATCAAGAACTGAGTTGATTTTTTTCTATGTGAGTTAAACTCTGTTCTGAATCACTGCTCTCAATAAACAAGATATATACTGATAATGTGCATTGTAGGTGTTATACAATTTGGGAGTGTGGTATGAACTCTATGGTAATGAAAAGAGATGCTTGGAAAACAATTTTTAGATAATTGAAGTGATTGGTAAAGTAGATGTTATTGTTGTTACTAATATCCATTTGAAGAAATATACTTGGTTGACTTTACAATTTTTTAATTCTAAAATATTTATTGCATGTATGTATTGTATGGTTGTATATGTGTGTCTGTGTGTCTGTATGCACATTCAAGCACTATTGCATACATGTGGAAGTCAGAGGACAATTTGTGGGAGTCAGTTCTCTCCTTCTACCATGTGATTCCTGGGGACAAAACTCGGGGTATCAGTCTCGGCGGCAAGTACCTTTACACACTGAGCCATCTTGCAGGCCTTGTCTGATTTTTTTAAAAAACTGGTAAACAGGGAGTTTTAATCATACAAAGATAGGTACAGATTACAGAAACTTCATTTGTTCTAGCTGTAATTCCGGGATTCTCTATGAAAAGCAAATGTGATGGGAAAGTCACAGAATAATAATTGAAAAAGCTTCATATGTCATGGAAGCTTATTCTAAGGAAAACTGAGCTAGAAATATATAAACATTCTTCTTCATTTAAAATTTGAAATGACCAAAACCAATTTATACAAAAGTTTCAAAGTACTTAATTTTGGATGTTTAACTAAAGAATTCTTTAGCTGTTCCAAAAGAACATAATCTTCTTAAAGTATAATCCAGAAACTTTAAACTATGACAGAAATTGTTTTAAATTAATATCCAGAATTAAGGGACTACATGTCACAGCTTTAATGGATTCTCTTTCTTAAAACACTCCTGTGGTCACTTGTGGAGAAAGATAGTCTGCTTGTCTTTCTATTTCCTTTTAATGATCTCGTGGGATAAAAGGAAAATGATGTTGCCTCAGTCACTTTTAAAAACTCATTTTCCAGTCCTCAGTAATTAATGCTCCTTTCTATTTATTCACCCAAGCATAGGCCAAGAATATTCTGGCATATTTTAGAGCTGGAGGACTCAATGGGTGGTTCTGATAGCTGGCTCTTTGAAACAGTTATCATCACTGGTGGGATAATAATTTATGTGATTAGAGCGTCTGAAGAACAAATCGGAAAGATCTGGGCAGCAGAGCTGAGTGCAAGGAAACCCTGTAGAAGGTGAGATTTATGTTCAGCATTCCTGAGCGCTTGGCTTTCACTAATTTCCCTCTTTCAGTTCCCCATTGTGAGGCTCAGCTTCTATGTAATCCTAGACAATGCCCTGCACAGTGGGTCTTTCCTTCACTTTGCTCTTTCTTCTTGGATTTCATTTCCTCTGCCCCCCTCATCACCTCAGGTGACATGTATTGATATAATTGATGAATCTTCAGTACTACATTAACGTACATCAGTGCTTCGATGACTCACTCCTTCTATGTATAGCATTTTAACCTCTGTGACATGGAAAGCTTTCATTTCTCTGTTGGCAACCAAGAGAGCCCTTAAGGCACAGGGATTAAGAGGCTCATTCCATAGCTTTCAAATATCAACCATATCTGTGTAAGAATTATAGATTTCAATAATGGGCCATTATTTTCATTTCCTCCCTAATGTTTAATGTCTATGTTTGGCTGAACCCCTTATTATATATTTATACAGTCTATGTTATAAAAAGACCTCAATTATTGTGTTTAGACTACTGTCTTAAACCTCATGCTGGCCACACTAAATGTGCTAGCACTATTTGTTTTACACAGAGAAAGACACAGTTCTTTGGTAAGAAAATGCTGTCTTGGACTTTTTACTTTGTGATGTAAAAATTCAGATTCCAAGGGTGGTGAGGGTGCCCTATCCTTCTGGTCTTGATGGGAAAAAAAGGAGAAACTAGACGATGTATGATTAAGATAGTGGAGCTTATCACCAAATAATAATATGCCATAACATATTTAAGACACAAGACTGGCAAGATGGCTTAGTGGATTTATGAACACTTGTTGCTCTTTCAGAGGACCTGAGTTTGGTTCCTAGTACCCATGTCAGGGGGATTGCAATATCATGTAACTCCATCTCCGGAGATCTGATGCTGTCTTCTGGCCTCCATGGGCATGTACACACATGGTGTACACTCACAGAGACACACGCAAATACACATAAATAAAAAGCACTTAAATATATAGGGACTGTGCCAGGCGTGGTGGCACACACCTTTAATCCCAGCAATTGAGAGGCAGAGGCAGATGGATCTTTATGAGTTTGAGGCCAGCCTGGTCTACATAGTGAGTTCTAGGACAGCTGGGGCTACAAGGAGAGCCTGTCTCAAAAAAAGACAAAAAAAAAAAAAAAAAGGGACTGAGCGGTCGAGCAGGACCTTTGACTTATCTTTGCATAGATGGAACTGGTAAAAGAAAGGACATCGGGGCTCCTCACAAGCCCATGTGACCCCTGAGGAACAGATCCTCAAATGACCATAAGAGTGAAAATAAATTCGTTCATCTGGGCCAACTGTATGGTCTTAAACACCCAAAAGGAAAGTATAACCAAAGATTAAAGGGCTCAATAAAATTCTTTAAAGAGTCCATGTGTATAGCTAAAAGCTAGATAACAAGAAACAATGCCAGACAGGAGATAACTTCCTTTGAGTTATTGGACAGAGTGGCCCAAGAAACTCCCAGACAGTAATCCAGCATAGAACTGAGAAAATGAACAGCAGACCCCAATCTTATCTAAAGGAATATTGACAACTGATTGCTGCTAGATGAGGAAGAGCTGATCATCCTAAAACAAGGAACTCTAGATAGGCTGACTAGACTCAGCAGATGGACAAGCACTGGAGAATGGCTGGGGTGCTGACAACACAGTGGACAGTAACAGGGATTAGATTATATGGGCTCCAGTGGGTGGGTAGGGGAGACTATTTGAGGGTGCCATTTGGAATGTGGGTATATAGACGAATAAGATTGTGTGGGATATTCTGTATGAGATACACACAAAAATCAACAAATGAAGAAAAGCGTGAGTTATATTTGAGGAAGAAGCATAAAATTTTGCTCCATGGTAATTAGTAGAGGTAAAACACATTACCATTTAAATCTACCCAATGATTTTATATCCATACTCAGGTGGAGCTCAGAAAGTAACCAACTGTGACTAGTAATAATCAGATACATAGAGATTAGAAACACATATGCAAACATCTAAGCATTAGTGAATAGCCAAAATGCTCTGACTCCATTTTCGTTAGCTTCTTTAGACAAGCCCAGACAAGCTTAGGCATATTGTACATGTAAAAGCCTTATAATGTATGAACAAAAACTTCTGGCTTTAAAAGATATCAGTCAGCACATTCCAATGCCCTGACGACAGCCCTTACCAATCAAGACTTCCCCCGTACACAGGATATGGGGACATCCAATTATTTAAAAAAGATGCTTGGCGCGTGGGTTTAAACTTTTTGTATAATCTTTTTGGGCATCTGTGGGAATTATTCTCGATTCTCAAACCCTAACATTAGCAGCATTAAAAATGAGTTTTTCTGTATGAAACAGTGTATTTTAAAATGAAATGGAGATCTTTTTTAAAGGTTAAAACCTCATTCAATTTTATGTCTTTATGGTTTATGCTGAGTTCAATATTGTATAACTGTATTAATTCAACCGTCAACCTAAAAATTTGCATCCAATATTGAAAGAGATGCATCTTTGCTCTGGAAATTGTTATTGACTATGTTAATGCTGTAATGAAATGCTTCTTCTAATCATGTGCTTATTAAATATTTTTTTAAATATAGGGACTGGAGAGATGGCTCGGTAGTTAAGAGCACTTGCAGAGGACCTAGGTTCAAGTACCAGCATTATATAGCTGCTAACAACCATCTGTAACTTCCAGGGCATTTGTTGCCTCTTCTGACCTCCACAGGCACTGCATGACATGGATGCACTTACATGCATGCAGACAGTACACTCATACACACAAAAATAAAAATAATAAAGTTTAAATAGATATCCGTATGTAAAGTGAATAGATCATGAAATCATAGAATTTTCATTGTTTTCCTTACCGTTTAATGCTACACATTAAAGACTGCTCTTATGATCAGAAAACAATAAAGCTTTTCAGTATGAGTAATATATTCCCAAGAAAACATATACAGCAATAACTTTACAAGACCATGTCCAAGTGGCATGTATTGATACCAACCACCTAGAGAGCTGGGCCAAGATGTGAGATGACTTCCTGAGGCTCCAGAAAGAATGCTTGGTGAACAATCTACATAGATTCAGATTGTGTACTCTGCATTCCAGACTCAAAGTACTGTTGATGCTTTCTATGCTTTGTTTTGAACATGGTTGTTTGAAGCTCCAGCCTAAATGGTACAAAATAAATATTTCCTCCTTTAAAATTATTTACCTCACATGCTGACCACAGAGGCAGAAACTGTGACAAATACACAGTTAGTTAATTTTGCTTTTTAATGTTGTTTCCTTTCCCCATGGGACCTTTTCTTAAATATTTTATTTATTATTTTTATCTTATGTGTATGAGTATTATGCTTGCATGTAGGTAAGTGCACCCATGTCATGAAATGGCCATGGAGGACAAAAGAAGCTGTAAGATCCCCTGGAACTGGAGTGATGGACAGTTGTTAGCTGTCGTGGGTGCTGGGATTCAAACCCGGGTCTTCTTCAAGAACAACCAGTGTTCTTAACTGCTGATTAATGGCAGATGTCTCAAAGACTATGACTATGCCTCACTGTCCTGAGTGGGGCAGTTACTTGACAGTAACTGTCCTGAGTGTGACATACAGAGTGTGTCACTGCTTCTCAGGAGAGCTTAGGACAGGCGCATATGAAACAGAAGAGATTCTCCACATGACTGATTGGTTGCAATATGTATTTATCACACAGTTAAAGCATAACAATACACATCAACACAAACACTCAAGGGGAAACCCAGTCCTCTAGCAATTCAGAGTCCCAAAGTCTCAAGGGAATACCTTCCAGAGGTTAGTCCTTCCAGTACTCCGTGTGGAGTCACACAGCATCCACCATGATCACTACACTCTCCTGGCTGGAGCTGTCAATTCACAGGCTCTGATCATGTCTGGTCATGGCAAGCTCTCTCCAATCCTAGAGCAGACAAAGGTTCTGCCGGAGTTCTCGATCTGGTCTCAAACAGAATTTCGGCCTGGCCTTGGGCAGAATTTCAGTCTCTCTGGCGATGCGTCGGGATGAGGCTCACAGAGTCGGTGTCTCATGTAGCCAAGCATTGATGAAGTCCTTGAGCTGTCAGTTTTTATATGTTTCTTTTTGGCTCGAGTCCTTCTGACTTACGTCAGTAACTTCATCTGTTTCTTGAGATATGGCTTCTCCCATATGATTACTTATCTATCACACACAGGCGTTCAAGCTACTTAGTTTCGACTCTCAAGTCCACCCATCTGCTCCACACAGTTTCACATAGTTTCTGTGTGAAGTGATAAGTGAACCTGAGAAGCCGAGAAGTTCCTAGTTTCTAGTTTCATTTCAAAGTCACTCTTAATATCCATCTTAATTTACTCCTAATTTCCTAAAACATTCAGTACACTCACTTGAGTGTCAGTGGCTCCTAGAACAACCTTTCATAAAGGACAGTGACACAAGTTTATGATTAGCCCTGTACCAGCTCACACATGAGTTTTTGCCATTCATGATAAGTATAGAAATTGAGTGATATTTAGAAAATATTTTTGGCAAAATGGCATTACTATGTGGCAAAAGCACATGATCATTCTCCTAAAAACTTATTTTCATTATATTTACAGCATTTTCCTATAACATGTTAGAAGTTTAAAAACAATCTTTTGTCATGAAAACTTTAGGACATATTGTTAGAAAATACACCAAAACTATATTGTCCACATACTGGGTCAGGTTCTATCACTCAAACAATCCTTTCAAAGAATGCAGTATTCTTTGTAAAATATTAGAATTTGGGAGAAGTCTTCATGCTTTTACGCTTAATGCTGGTTGCTACCAAAAGCACTAAGGTTCATTTGACAGGCATTCCAGAAGTCATAACCCTTGAGATATAAGGCAATAAAATGTTCCTTTTTGAACTGTCAATCCCCGCCCCCCCCAGGAATTATATTGTCTTAGTGTGGAAGTCCTTTAGGGTTTCTGGTGGCTACTTAGAAATGTTAACATCATGATGCACCATGAGCAAAGTAAAGTAAGTACAAGTTTCCTTGGCCTAAGAAGTTAAAGGTATGCATCTAAAGGAAGAAAGAAGTGTTAGGGAAAGAGGAATTTACTGCTTGTTTGAATATACTGCTTGTCTGAATTTACTGCTTGAATTTACTTGTTTAAATTTACTGCTTGTAACCAATTAACTCAACTGGAGACACAGGCATCCAGAGATAGAGGCAAGTGCTACAGCCCCCCCCCCTGGAGCCTGACCTTTTCTGTGTCATGTCATGTAGACATGTCTGCTTACACAAGATAACAAGAAAGAGTCATACCAGGCACATACCAACCATCTCTCCCCGATTGAGACACCTGAAGGGAGTTGTAACATTTTTCTTGTTTTAAAGTTATTGGTTTGTGAAATGCTTGCTTTGAAACTATTGGCTGTATAAACGCGGCTTTTGTGTAACGGTTGTGGGAGCCTATATAATCTTTACCTAAAATTGCCTCAGGGTCGATCACTCTAACCAGACCTGCATGTCTTGGAAGGATGGTCGGTCCCAGCTAGCTGGTTTAATAAAACTCTGCTTGATTTTTGCATCTCCATACTCGTGCATTTGTTCTCCAGAAGAG
>NW_008329666.1:733437-735566 GCF_000622305.1 Nannospalax galili
AGGGGGTCCCAGGCATGAATCCCAGATAAATTCACGTCCCCCACAGAAGAAAAACTGGGCAACGACAGGCACCCGTCCACAATCATACCCACTGGCCATCATTGTTTAGAGTGGCATCTTCACTTCTCCCTTTTCATCTCCCTCTCTCTTCTGTGACCTCCACCATGGGTCAGACTCAGGCCACTCCTAAAGGTTTAATCCTCTCTCATTTCTCAAAGGTGAAGGAACGGGCCTTGAAATTGGGCCCTGGCATAATGAAGGATAAGTTTGGCACTTTTTGCTTGACTGAATGGCCCACCTTTGGAGTAGGTTGGCCAACCCAGGGGTCCCTTTCCCTGGACACCATCGGCAAGGTCAGGCTGTCATTACCCAGACCGACCCAGAGGGCCACCTGGATCAACTCCCCTATATCCTTTTGTGGGAGAATCTGGCAGAGGATCCCCCATCCTGGTTAAGGCCCCTCTTGGTGAGAAAGCCTCATGTGCCCACCAAAAGTCTCCATCATGGTCACCCAGGAAGGTTTGAAGTCCTCCAGTCACAGAGGCGGGGAGCCTAGTGCTCCACCAGTTCTCTCCGAGAGTTCCTCCCTCTACCCCCCTTTACCTGTTTAGCAGCCGCCACCTTATGCAGCTCCATGGGGTGGAGAAGCTGAGGCGGCCTATAGAGGGGGGGATGGAGCCGGGGGTCCCCATGGGAATCCAGTGGTTGCCCCCTCCCAAGACTCCTCTATAGGAGAGGGTGGATGACCTGGAGAGGCGGGAGGAATGCAGCTAAGGTCTCGGGGAAATAGGGACCGAATAGGAGAGGCCCCCTCCACCACCACAGGAGGGGCTGTGCCAGTGCTGCTGATAGGAGCAATCGGCGGCCCAGATGACCAACAGTATCAATACTGGCCATTCTCCTCTAGCGATCTCTACAACTGGAGGACCCAAAACCCCGCATTTTCTGAAGACCCTAAGTGTCTTATAGGTTTGGTGGAATCTATTATGTTCACTCATTGCCCCACGTGGGACAACTACCAGCAGCTGCTCCGCACCCTCTTCACCACTGAGGAGCAGGAGCGGATCCTTAATGAAGCCAGGAACAACATCCTCAGAGAAAATGGGAGGCCCACTACTCTTCAACCTTCCATCAATGAGGCATTCCCCCTCACGCGTCCAGATTGGGATTTTAGGACGGCAGAAGGGAGGGAGCCTCTTCAAGTCTATCGCCAGACTCTAATGACCAGTCTCCGGGGGCTGCAAGATGGCCCACTAATCTGGCTAAGGTAAAAACAATTGTTCAGGGAGAAACCAAAAGCCCAGCCATGTATCTGGAAAGGCTATTTGATGCCTATAGGCAATACACCCCTATAAACCCAGAGGCAGAGGAACACAGGTCAGTTGTAGTTCTCTCTTTTATTAACTAGGCAGCCTCCGATATCAGGAGAAAACTCCATAAGCGGGACGATCTGGGAGAGATTTCTATTAGAGAGATGCTGCAACAGGCAGAGAAGGTCTTTAATGCTAGGGAGTCTAATCCCCGGAGGACAGGGAGGAAAGGCTAAGGAAGGAAGAATGGGAGATGCAGGACAAGAATAGGAAAGAAGACAGAGAATTTCAAAGAAAGGAGAACAAGAAGCAAAGGGAGGAGATGGCCAGAATATTTCTGGCCGGAGTGAAAGGGAGCCCTGAGCCGCTCCAGAGAGCAGGACCCTGCCCATCTAAACTAGGGTGGGAACAGTGCACCTTGTGCAAAAGATATGGGCATTGGAAGACAGAGTGCCCACAAAGAAGAGGAAGATAAGGAGGAGGGAGCCCTATCAGGACCCTCCATCTGGGAGGTGGAAACTGATGGAGATGGGACTCAGATCCCCTCCCCAAGTCTTGGGTTACTCTGTGTGTGGAGGGGACTCCCACCGGCTTCATGGTAGATACTGGGGCACAGTATTCAGTTCTCAATCAAGCTCATGGTCCTCTAAAGCCAGGATGCACAAGCATAGTCCAAGGAGCTACAGGAACTAAGAGGTGCACCTGGACCACCATAAGGAAAGTGGACTTGGGAAGGCATCAGGTTTCCCACTCCTTCCTGGTCGTACCTGAGAGTCCCGCACCTTTGTTGGGCAGAGACTTAGTCACCAAAATCGGGGC
>NW_008329666.1:736817-737912 GCF_000622305.1 Nannospalax galili
TGTGGAAGAGACCGGTGACTTACTTGTCCAAGCGGCTGGACTCAGTGGCCTCAGGATGGCCATCTTGCCTGCGCATCTTGGCAGCCATCGCCCTACTGGTAAAGGAAGCTGACAAGCTGACCTTTGGACAAGAATTAAGAGTGACAGCACCGCATACTGTGGAGGGAATTCTCAGGCACCCTCCAGGGAAATGGATGACAAATGCCAGGCTCACCCACTACCAAGGGCTCCTGCTGGACTCTCCTCGAATCACCTTCTCGGCCCCAGTGACCCTGAATCCTGCCACTCTCCTGCCAAACCCAGACCTGTCAACCCCCATCCATGACTGTAGAGACGTTCTCTCTGAAATCATCCAGGTACAGGCAGATCTGAGAGACATGCGACTGCCAGATAGTGAATTAAACTGGTATGCAGATGGAAGCAGCTTCGTGCATGATGGGGTTAGACGAGCTGGAGCAGCGGTAGTGATGCACAAGGGGGAAGTCATTTGGAGTGGAGCCCTGCCCCCTGGCACCTCAGCCCAGAAGGCAGAACTTATTGCTCTCGCAGAGGCACTGGAAAGGGCAGAAGGCAGGTGAGCTAACATTTATACTGATAGCAGGTATGCTTTTGGCATTGTGCATGTTCATGGCGCCATCTACTGGAAAAGAGGATTCCGGTCCGCAGAAGGAAAGGAGCTGAAGAATTTGCAGGAAGTTCAAATACTGTTAGCAGCTGTGGAAAGGCCTAGGATGGTGGCAGTTGTACATGTGCCTTGCTCGCGCAGAGGCACTGGAAAGGGCAGAAGGCAGGTGAGCTAACATTTATACTGATAGCAGGTATGCTTTTGGCATTGTGCATGTTCATGGCGCCATCTACTGGAAAAGAGGATTCCGGTCCGCAGAAGGAAAGGAGCTGAAGAATTTGCAGGAAGTTCAAATACTGTTAGCAGCTGTGGAAAAGCCGAGGGCGGTGGCAGTTATACATGGGCCTGGGCAAGAGCCCAGAAAGACTCCTGAGGCTATTGGTAACAACTTTACTGATGCAGAGGCCAGGAGGGTAGCTCTCTTAGACCCCATTGTGCTGGCAGCTCTAGAGGTACCCATACCTGAACTA
>NW_008329666.1:739775-751105 GCF_000622305.1 Nannospalax galili
CTTACTGGGATGGGAGACCCTGGGGATTCATTATTTCCCAGGTTTCTAGCACTGGTACCTGTGTGGGCACAGTTCCAGCATCCCAAAGCCAGGTATGCTCCTCAAGCGTTACCGGCCCATGGGAGCAGGAAAAGTGGGTTATACCCTCTTCAGGATGGTGGCTTTGCTCAAAAATAGGCCTCACCCCAGCATTATCCACCTCTGTGTTTAACTCCACTGCTGAGTTCTGTGTACTAGTGGCCATTCTGCCCCGGCTTTCATACCACACCCATGAATCTTTTCTCTCTTACTGGGAAGAAAGACTAGGTCCCCTTAGGAGTAAAAGGGAGCCCATCACGGCCCTAATCATTGGGACCCTCTTTTCTTTGGGGCTGGCCGGAGCAGGAACGGGAACTGCGTCCCTAGTGGCGTGGGAACAAGGACTTACAGCCCTAAGACTGGCTGATGACAAGGACTTAGAGCAGCTCCAGCAGTCAATGTCAGACCTGGAGCAATCCCTCACCTCCTTGTCAGAAGTAGTATTGCAGAATAGGAGAGGCCTAGATCTATTGTTCCTAAAGGAAGGGGGACTATGCGCTGCCTTAAAGGAAGAATGCTGTTTCTATGTGGATAAGACAGGAGCAGTTAGGGAATCTCTGGCCAAGTTAAAGCTGGACCTAGAAAAAAGACATAGAGAATATGAGAACCATAAAGGCTGGTTCGAGTCCTGGTTCACACATAAACCATGGTTTACAACTTCTCCTCTCAGCTATCGCAGGACCTCTAATTATTCTACTGCTATTGGTCACAATTGGCCCCTGCATAATAAATAGGCTACTAAGGTTTGTTCAGGAAAAAATCGATACTGTCCATCTCTTGGTCCTTCCCCAGAAATACCAAGCCTTAGATACTGCTGAGGAAGATTCCTCAGTCTGACCTAGTTAAAAGGGGGGAAATGCTAGGAAAAGAGGAATTTACTGCTTGTTTGAATATACTGCTTGTCTGAATTTACTGCTTGAATTTACTTCTTTGAATTTACTGCTTGTAACCAATTAACTCAACTGGAGACACAGGCATCCAGAGATAGGGGCAAGCGCTACAGCCCTCCCCCCCGGAGCCTGACCTGATCTGTGTCATGTCACGTAGACATGTCTGCTTACACAAGATAACAGGAAAGAGTTGTGCCAGGCCAATACCACCCATCTCTCTCTGATTGAGACACCTGAAGGGAGTTGTAACATTTTACTTGTTTTAAAGTTATTGGTTTGTGAAATGCTTGCTTTGAAGCTATTGGCTGTATAAACGCAGGCTTTTGTGTAACGGTTGTGGGAGCCTATATAATCTTTACCTAAAATTGCCTCAGGGTCGATCGCTCTAACCAGAGTCTTGGAAGGACGGTTGGCCCCAGCTAGCTGGTTTAATAAAACTCTGCTTGATTCTTGCATCTCCATACTCATGCATTTGTTCTCCAGAAGAGACCCACCAAGTCACGGACCCTAACAGAAGGTCTCCTTGAATTGAATGCATTGAACAAAGTGTATTTGATTCTCTTTCTTGACTTCAACCACAAATTGGGATGACCTACAGGCCTGAACGGGGTTGTTTAGCCAAACTGAATATTATTGTGTGTTTGTGGAACAAATACTTCCTTCAGGCCTAGCACCTGCCAAGCATTCTTCTCAGCAGAAGGTAAAGCAGTAAGCCATACAAATGCAAATCATGTCCTCATAGAAATCTCAACACACCCCACCCCACCCCACCCCCAGGGAATTCACACTACATAAATTGGCTGGTCTGGGAAGTAGTTTCTGTTCCTTGTGCCCTTCTGTGTCCTCATATTTTTCAGCCTCTTTTGATATCAGCCCCAAAAAAATGTCTAGTTTCTTTTCTGGTGCTGTGATAAAATACACTGACAATAGATATGTTAGGGAGAAAGGGTTTGTTCTAGCTCACAGGTCAAAGGTACAGTCCCTCAAAGTGGAGACATGCGGTGGCAAGAGTCCAAAGTAACTGGTCATATCATATTCACAATCATGAACAGAAAACAATGAATGTTTGATGATGTTCAGCTCCCTTTATCCATGTACATAGTCCAGGATCCTAGCCAAGAAAATGGTGCCACACAAAATGGGCAGGTCCTCCACCTCACTTGTGCAATCAAGATAACCTCACAGTCATACCCAGAGGTGCATCCTCCAGATGATGGTAGATCTGTCAAGTTGACCATTATCATAATCATTACACCATCAACTCAGGAACCTAAAATGCTCTTTATCCTGGATAAAACCATGTGACATACTAGGAACTATAAAAGTGCATCCTAAGGTGACAATCCCTAAGATAAAGAGAAGGCTGTTCATGTCTACAGGTGAGGAACTCCGAAAGATGCACACAATACTAAGTTATGATTTTGGAGGGAAGAGAGCTGAGGCTCTGTCTTCTGATTGGCTGGTTCCTCCAGTGGGCGGGACCTGACACCAGCGGGAAGTAGGAAGGAGAGCTGGGAGCCATCTTGGAATGGAAGCCAGGAGCCCCTGGTAGAGTGTGGTGGTGTAGAAAACTTGCAGCCAGCACAGCAACTCAAAGACAGAATGAACTGACTCCCTGTGGACCTGGGGCAAGATTGCTGGCCCCGGAGGTGTGAGCAAATGCTAGCAGGGGACTATGGGCCTGGCGCAGTCTGATAAGGCCGGCTCTGAGTCCCTGCAGCCATGGCTAGGCACTCATTCCTTTGTAAGTTAATAAATACACATAAAATATATTATATGCTTTGTCTAATCACTCAGGAGATCCAGAGAGAATTTGGGCCACAGGTTCTGTGTTAGGAAGTTGACAAATCTAAGTTAACCAGTTTAGCAACTGACATCTTAGTGGCTTTGTTTATCTCAAGGCTAGGTGACAGCTCAGTTTACACTTAGTGGCCTGAACACTTAATCTACTTTTTTATCATCATTTCCTTATTTAAAAAATTCACTGTATCAGTTAGTAGACTATTAATAATCAAGTCTAATGTTGCAAACCCTATATTAAATTTAGAGATAAAATTTTAACCTTCCTCTTCTAGACAGAAGCTTGTGTAAGTGGAAACTTAGTTCTGTAGGTAAACCATTAAAAAGCTATGGTATGAGATTTGTTTGAAAATAAACAAAAGTGTGTTAAAGCAGGGAATGGTCAGCACACATTCCTTTGTTCCCAGGTAAATAACCATCCAGGTATAACCTCATTTTGGTCACTACCAAATAAAAAGTTCCCAAGGAAGACACTGAACTTTTAACATGGCTATAATTATGAGGGCATAGGTGGCTCATTAGTTTCTGGGTAATAATTTTCAAGTCACTGTGAGTCTATTACTGTCATTTATGGCCTGTACTTAATGGGACATTTTTCATTATGAAGGACTTAACTATGAATTGCTTCCCTTGACTAAAATGTATGCATAGAATAAAGACATCAGCTCATTTATTTATTAATTTTTTACAGACTGCAAATGTGCTTTTCAGAACTTCTTCTCTTGTATAAGCAGACACTAAGCCTATTTATTCCATCTGGAATTATGTACGACAAAGATTTTTTTACAAATTTGCACTGCTGTGGAGTAAACCATAGTTTTAAGAAACACAATGAGTCTCAGGTCCCTGCTGAACAGAGGATAATGAGGGTGGTTTATTCATACTTATACAAGGTCTTCTCTTCTCCCCATACATGTGTTATCAATAGAGAAAAAGACAAAGAGATCAAAAGAAAAACAGAGAGAACACGATCTTTGAGTAAGGTAGAAAGTATGTTCTCTAGAGCTTCAAAGTTTCCTCACTTTCATTGACCCATCCTTTCACCTTAAAGCACTGCCTTCTAATTGTTATAGGTGGGTAATACCCAAAGGACATTCAGGTCATAACACTCTTGTTGCCCTTGTGTCACATAACCTGACTTAGAATTGTGGGAAAAAAATAGACTCCACGGAACACATCTGATGGGCAAAGCAGACATTAGAATAAATATCACAGAAACAAATGTAACCTTAGAAAGTACGTGACCTAAGAGTGAAGGAAAAGTGAAGGATACTATAGAGAGAATATCAGAGAACAGTACTGAGGTGGAAGGACAGGTGGTGGTGGCTTGCTTGAAGAAGTGTTATCTGAACTCTGAACGGAACAGAAGAGCTTTTCAGGAATCAGCATAAATAAGAATGACCCAGGCAGAGGTGACATAAGGCAATGATGGGAAATGACATGTGAGGTTTCTACTAACTGTCCTTACAAATGTTGAAGGTTTTCAGTAAACAGCAGCATGAGTAGAATAAATGTTTATAAAGAACACTGGACTCTGTGACTTCCATTGAACAGAAAGACTCTTATGTCACGTGTTTACTTTGGTTATAAAGACCTTGCAAATGCCATCAAATTATATTTGGGGGGAAGATTAAATTACAGATTCATATACTATACATTTACATGCCTTATAATGTCTACATGACTTTAAATACTATATCTAAAACACTCTGTTAACTGGAATAAAAGTGATAGAAAATAATCCCTGTGTCTCCTTGTTGTATGAGTCTCTTCACAATGTAGAATCCTATTAACACCATTCTGTTTAAGCTAACAATCACTAATCTTGCCTAGTTGTTAATCCTGTGAGCTATAACAATGGTCTGGCAAGATATGCCCACTGATGCAATAGTGGCACGAATATTATGGAAGTAATCAACCACATTCTGATTGAGTTTTAATTCAGCTTCATAAGATGGAACTTATACCTAATAGTGACATCAGGCCTAGGAATTTGTGGCTAAAGAGGTCACAGTCCCTAAGGGAGAGCCTACTATTATTATTCTGCCAAATAGATATGGTGTTAAACTGACTCCTGGTGATTTACTGTTATGCACATAGATTAATGCATCTCTCAACTCTCACCAGAGAAACCTCCTTATACAGCAATGGCATTTAACACAGAGAACCACAACTGCCCAAATTGCAGAGAATGAGAGGCTGCACACTGCTTATCCATGAATAGGACACCTATATCAAACTTCTGCCTAACAAGATTCAGAGATTATTGTAGAGGAGGGAACCAAACGATTGTAAGAGCCAGAGATTGTGGATGATCACAAGAAACAAAATTTTCCAGACAGCTGGTCAGTTACTCATATGAACTCACAGCAATTGTGACAGCATGAACACAAGTCCCACATAAGTGTTAAGTCAGACAGAATCCTAGCACAGAAGTAGGGAAGTGAGTAAGAAACCCCAACCCTCACTAAGGAACTGATAGCTGCTGGGGGAAGTTGTCTTCTTTAAGGATGTGATTCTGGGTAGGTTAACCAGGCTGTAGTGGACAGACCCACACTGAAGAGCATTTGGGGACAAACATTTGACTTGCTATATACTCTAATATATATTAGAATGCCTGAAATTGGATGGGGAGCAATAAAAGGATACAGACAGGGAGGAGGTTTAAATATTATCAAAATATATTGTATACAACTTACAAAAGCACCTTTATTAAAAATAACCTAAGAAGAGGACAAGAAATTGAGAGGGAATGGAGGAGGACATGGACAGTAGCGGGCTAGTGGGAGGGGTGGAAATGAAGCAAATACAGGACTCTTATATGAAATTCTCCAAAATAAAAGATTATTTTTTAAAAGATTCCACCCCCCAACTCGAACACAGTCCCAATACTCAAATATTCTCCTCTGATAGTTCTGTTACCAAATGAATTTTCCAAAGGACACATACGTTAACTCCTACTTATTCATACACATACACATACTCATACACACACACACATACACATACTCATACACATACACACACACATACACATACTCATACACATACACACACATACTCATACATACACATACACATACTCATACACACACATACACATACATATACACACACATACACATACTCATACACATACACATACACACATACACATACTCATACACATACACATACACATACAGTAAGCTATTTATTAATACACATAAGCAACTTTAATCTATGGGATTCTTGAAAAGTAGAAAGCCCTGGAGAAGTGGGCTCACAGTCACTGCACTGACCGCTGCATAAGACAGAAGTGATAGATGAGTTGGCATCAACCAGCACCAATAAAACTCTGTCCACATGGATTTTAACTAAAGCAGTTCAAAAATTATGAAGAGGGAAAATAGAGCAGGGGTGGAGATCCTAGAAAACAAAAATATTTTGGAAAAAACTTAAAGACCTATGATCAGAATAATATCTAAAAAGAATAAAGTAAGTTAGATTGGAGAGACTGGAGTAGGAAGCGTTAAGCCCTGATGCTGGGTACACCAAGTGAGTTCTTGTTCAAACAATGCTGTAGGGGTGGAGAGGTGGAATATGAGCAAAATATTTTGTATGAAACTCTTAATGAATTAACCTAAAAATGAAAAAAAAAATTGCTGTAGAAATCATCCTAGCCATTGCACATAGGAGGCATTAGAGATTTCAGTTGACACACTTGATGTAGTTATTAGTAACTTGCTTATCTTATAGGTCAGTTTCCATATGCCAGGGATTCTTTACTGAATTCTCCCTCCATATTTACTCTTCCCTTCTCCCTTTTTTTTCCATTGATAACTATCTAGGGGTACCAACTTGCCTGGATTACAACGGTCTATTGTATCCTCCAACATCCACTGTATTTGGCCACGTACAGAAGTGTGTGTATGGGAGAAATGGTTGTGAAACGTGAAGATAATTTAAAAACTTGGAGCCAGCAGAAATAAATGTTTAAAAATCTACAAGCAGAATGAACAATGGGAAGAAGCCAATCCCTGAGTCCAGCAGGAAAGACTATCTCAGAAAGCAACTCCTGGGGTAAAAAAACAAAAATGACCATCTGTTAAGAGACACCAAATGCTAAAGTATACTGCTTTCTACCCACAAAGACACTTCTCTGATGAGGTCTGAGAGCTGGACTAATCTGTAGGTATATAGATAGGAATTTAGAAACAAGTTTAACACTGTATCTATAGTAAAATAATTGGTGTAGGTTCACTCCTGGGGCCTATGACCTCTCCATAATCATGTGTTCTTGACCAGATTTACTGGACAAGACATGCATATCCTCCTGTGAAGTGTACCTTAAATTTAATCAAAAGTGATTGGTTCACTCATTACATTTGTGCCATGATTACCCCATGTGTACATCTTGCCATTCTGATCAGAGATATAATTCGTAGAGTTCACATCTGTGTGGGACTGTTGAAGAGTTTTTTTTCCCCCTAGCTTCCAATATAGCACCTTCTGATACTGTGATAGCTAGCCAGAAGAAAGGAAGATTCTATTCGACATACCCCAGTAGTCTCCGAGTCTCATCCTAGTATTTATCAACACAGCAGTCATGGAATTTACTGTCTTCCTGATTTATGCTTTATCTGAGTACTACTTCTTAATCAATTCCAAATTCAGTCCTTATTTTAATATTGCACAATGTAATTTTACCAGCAAAATAACAGAGACAATCCTCCAGCCTCAGTCTAAGAGGAGAAGAGTTTCTCTCCTTTTAAGGTTAAGCCATCATGTTGGGAGCTGCTAGGGAAAAGAGAGTGGGAATCACTGTTGAAAATCAGGAACCAGAAGCTGTCCTTCATTAGCCTGACTTTATTACTTAGGCAGACCAAACTATAAAGTGCAATACCAGCTAATGCATGCAGTCTTAACTAGAAAATTAATCTAGTCTGCATGCCTCAAAGATTTTCTGCAAACAAACTGACTACAAAACATGAACAAACCAGAAACATAAAATAATAAAAAGGCAAACACAGAAATATATATGCAAAGATAAACTTCCTTAGATAAGAATAATCAAAGCAGCAAGTAGAAAAGGAAAGAAAGAGGCATTTCAGTCACTGAAAATACTGAGACAAAGATTCTGACAGCACACTTAGCAAGGGTAAGAAAAAGGAAGACCTAAAAGAAAATATGCATAGGGAGCAAAAGATTTTCAGAAATTGTTAGATGTACTTTGAAAATTAAATAAAATTTATACGAATAAAACTTCCACTATTTATCACTATAAATATAAAGATTTAGTAGCAATTCAAAATATCTGAAAAGATGATAGGCAAATTGGAAAACAGGTCAGAGTTTTCCAGACTGTATCACACAGAGGCAGAGGGAAAACAAGACACACATGGTAATACATCAAGCACACTGAGTCAGCATTCCTCCTGGGGAAGACCAGACGGAGGATGAGTTTTTGAAAATAATAATATTAACCAATATTCCAAACTGATAAAAGGCATAAACACATGTGGTCCAGCATAGGTATGATGTGAACCAACATAAAACCATAAATTTACTTGAAATATTATGAGAATTTGGGTGAAATTCTGTAACTTGATTGGGTGGTTTTGTTCTTTAGCCTGAATTTTGTAGAGCAGGCATGTTGCAGTATAAGAATATTTAACAAATGTCAAGCCGATAAACAAAAAATATTTCTACCTAGACTAGTAATGAAATTTTGAACATGAACAGGGAGAAAAGGAAAATTTTAAGAACAACAAAAATAAAAAAGAAATAGAACAAAATAGAAAGTAGTATTTCCAAGAGAATGAATATTGCACTAATAGCTGATAATGAGGAAATAAAAATTACAAACCTAGAACCACAAAGTCAGCCAACATCTTTTAAGAATGGAAATAGATAAAAGATGTTTCCAGACAAATTAACACAGAAGGAATTTGCCCCATAAAGGTCTTCATTAAAAGAAAATTCTAAAGCCAGACATACTGCTTGCCTATAACTTAGGAAACACAGGCAGGAGGACCAACAGTTCAAGGCTAGTCCTTACCACAATGTGAGTTCAAGGCCAGACTAGACCACATCAACCCTACTCAAAAAACTGAATCAGCTCACCTCCCTTTACTTCCCTGGGCTGCACAGCCTCTGGGCATCCTGGTGCCAGCACTTTCCTGGTCCCCTGGAGCTCTCTGGGCATGGTTCCCCCCACATACACCTCCTTTTGCTTTCCTGGGCTGCACAGCCTCCGGTGTCCTGGTGCCAGCACCTTTCCTGGGTAAGCACAGTGGTGCCCAGTGAGCCTTGACACTGCCTCTTTCACTCTCCCAGATCCCCTCCTACCCTGAGTAGTAGCCCGTTTCTTGTCTTGAAACCACAGACTACGGGACTGACCTCTAGGCCCAGACTGCCCAATGCTTCCTGATCCCTTGCATCTAGACCAACCCAGTTTCTCCCAGTAGTTCCCAGGAGCCCTCAGGGTCTCTTCCCTACACCACCTCCCTTTGCATGCGTGGGTGGCACAGCCACCAGCTTCCTGAGACCAGGATCTTTCCTGTGCCCTGCTCCCAGGCCAGCCCAGCCCCCAATTTCCTGAGGGCAACATCTTTCCTGGAGGGATCCAGACCTTAGTAGAAAGCCTGAGAGCATCAGAGCATCATCTCACTTGGGTCTCTGTAGGAACTCCTGAAGACAAAAGCAATTTGGCCACTCCAATATAAAATCAAAAGAGAGAACCTGAACCATAGACCAACCAGCTTTTCAAGCCCAACAAGTAAACCACAAAGGCACATAAAGTTTACAAAAGAAGCAGATCTAAACTCAACAAAGGAAGGCTTGAGTCTCACACAGAATCAGAAACTACAAAAGAAATTCACATGTCAAAGTCACAGAGAAAAAATAATAACATGAAAAACCAAAAAAATATATCCCCACCAGGTACCAATAGTCTGCTAGAGGAGTACAATGAGAACTCCCTAGAGATAACACAGGACTCGGAACTTAAAAGAGCAATTATAAACATGATGAAAGAATTTAGTGAATTTAAAGAACACACAATGAAAGAAATCAAAGAATTGAAGGAAGATAGGGATGAACTTCTGAATGAATTCAGAAAAGAGTCAGAAATATTGAAGAATACTCAGGCTGAAATTAAGAAGGAAGTGAAAGACTCAGTAAGCCAATTAGAAATGACAGGAGAAAGCCCCAGCAATAGGATGAATGGAATGGAAAACAGAGTATCAAGGCTGAAAGATAAAGTGGACAAACTAGACCACTCAAGCAAAGACTATGAAAAATTTAAGAAATCACAAGAATGAAATACGCAGGAATTGTGTGACACCATAAAGTGAACAAACATATGGATCATAGGCATACAGGAAGGAGAAGAATCTCAAGATACTGATATGGACCAGATCTTCAACAGGATTGTAGAAGAAAATTTCCCAAAATTAAAGAAAGACATGCCCATACAAATACAAGATGCATATAGAACACCAAATAGACAGGACCAGAAAAGAAACTCTCCATGGCACATCATAGTAAAAACACTAAATGTACAGAACAAAGAGACAATACTGAAAGCTGCAAAAGAGAAACAAGTCACACATAAAGGAAAATCCACCAGGATTACAGCTGACTTTTCAGTACAAACTATGAAACCCAGAAGAGCCTGGACCAAAGTATTCCCAGTTTTAAATGACCACAGATGCCAACCCAGGTTGCTTTACCCAGACAAAATGTTTATTATAGTCGAAGGGAAAATAAAAATTTCCCATGACATAAATAGGCTGAAAGAATTCATGTCCACAAAACCAGCCTTTCAAAGAGATCTTGAAGCAATACAAAGACCTGAAGAAAGGAACGACTATATACAAGGGGTGATGGAAAGAAGTACAATGAACGTATAACTGTAGGAATACATGGCTATATCAAAAATGTGAACAGAAATGAAAATGACAGGATTCAATAAACATCTTTCATTAATGAGTTTAAATAACAGTGGACTGAACTCCACAGTCAAAAGATATACTGGTTGAATGGATTAAGAAGCAAAACCCTTCTTTTTGTTGTCTGCAAGAAACTCATTTCACTTTCAAGGACAGGCACTACCTTAAGGTGAAAGGATGGAAAAAATATAACAAGAGAATGGTACTAAGAAAAAAGCAGGCATTGCAATTCTAATATTTCTTTCAATCATCACTCCCCCTTTCAGGTGCTGTCCATCTTGGCTGGATGGCACAGGCAAGAAATCAAGAAGATATTACAATCACGAACATATATTCACCAAACTCTGGTTCACCCAACTTCACAAAAACAATACTACAGGACTTTAAGACCCAGATTAACCCCAACTCATTAACAGTAGTGGACTTCAATACCCCCTCGCTTCCATTAGATAGGTCAACAGGACAGAGAATTAACAATATTTGAATTAAACAATATCATATATCAAACAGACCTAACAGGCATCTATTGAAAATTGCACCCAAACACCAAAGAATACACTTCCTATTCAGTGCCCCATGGAACCTTCTCCAAAATCAACCATATATTGGGTCATAAAACAAATCTCAA
>NW_008329666.1:751373-772180 GCF_000622305.1 Nannospalax galili
AAAACAAAAACTGGAAAGAGCACAAATAAATGACTTCACATTGAAACTCAAGACACTTGAAAAGCAACAACAAATGAAACCCAAACCCAACAGACAAAAAGAAATAACAAAAATCAGAGCGGAAATTAATGAAATAGAAACAAAACAATGCAAAGAATTAATAATTTCAAGAGCTAGTTCTTTGAAAAGAAAAACAAGATTGATAGACCAGTAGCCCAGTTAACCAAAAGAAGGAAAAAGCACCCCCAAATCAACAAAATCAGAGATGAAAGGGGAAACATCACAACAAACACCAAAAAGATCCAGAACATTATAAGGAAATACTTTAAAAACCTATATGCTACTAAATTTGAAAACCTAAAAGAAATGGGAAAGAAATGGACAGGTATCTAAAAGCATGGGAACCACCAAAACTAAACAAAGAAGAGATCGGCAGCTTAAACAGACCCATAACACATAAGGAAATTGAAACAGTAATACAAAAACTTCCAACTAAAAAAGCCCGGACCAGATGGATTTACAGCAGAATTCTACCAGATATATAAAGATCTACATCCAATACTACTTAATTTATTCAAAAAGATAGAAATGGAGGGAGACTTTCCAAATTCCTTCTATGAAGCCAGCATCACTCTAATGCCAAAGCCAGGTAGAGATACAACCAAAAAAGAAAACTATAGCCCCATATCCTTAATGAACATAGAGGCAAAAATTCTCAATAAAATACTTGCAACCACATACAGATGCACATCAAGAAGATCATCCACCATGATCAAGTTGGCTTTATTACAGAGATGCAGGGATGGTTCATATATGCAAGTCAATAAACATCATAAATCATGTAAATGGGCTCAAAGACAAGAACCACATGGTAGTCTCAACAGATGCAGAGAAGGATTCGAATCTAGCATTTGTTTATGAAAGAGATCATGTGATATTTGTCTTTCTACTTCTGGGTTACCTCATTCCGGGTGATGGTTTCCAGTTCATCCATGTACCTGCAAATTTCAAATTTGAGAATTTTTAGCAGCTGAATAATATTCCATTCTTCAAGTGTACCATACTTTCATTATCCATTCATCATCAAGAGTTTGAAACTCTTACAAGAACAATAAAACAAGAGAAGGAAATTAAAAGAGTAATAATTGGAAAAGAAGAGATCGAATTATCCCTTTTTGCAGATGATATGATATTATATCTAAGAGACACCAAAAATTCCAGCAGAAAACTCATAGAAATTATTAACATGTTCAGTAAAGTGGCAGATTACAAAATTAATCTACAAAAATCAGCAGTCTTTCTATACACCAGTGACAAGCAATCAGAGAAAGAGTACATGGAAACATTCCCCTTCACAATAGATGCAAAAAATAAAAATAAAATATCTCGGAATAACCCAGACCAAAGACATTAAAGAACTCTAAAATGAAATTTTAAATCTTTAAAGAAAGAGATTGAGGAAGACATTAGAAGATGGAAGGACCTCCCATGCTCATGAATTGGAAGAATTAATATTGTGAAAATGATCATCCTACCAAAAGCCATTTATAGATTCAATGCAATGCCAATCAACATCCCCATGACATTTTTCACAGAATTAGAAAAAAAAAAACATCCTAAGATTCATATGGAAGCACAAAAGACCTCAGACAGCCAAAGCAAGCCTGAGCACTAAGAACAATGCTGGGGAGATTACTATACCAGGATTTAAACTGTATTATAGAGCTATAGTCATAAAAACAACATGGTACGGGCACAAAAATAGACCCATAGATCAATGGAACAACATTGAAGACCCAAATAAAGTACATGCAGTTTCAGCCACCTGATATTTGACAAAGGGGCCAAGAACATTCACTGGAAGAAGGACAGCATGTTCAGCAAATGGTGCTGGCAAAACTGGATCTCCCCCTGTAAAAGGATGAAACTAAATCCCCATCTTTCACCTTGCATAAATGTCAACTCCAAATTGTTCAAAGACCTCAATATGAAGCCTGAAACTCTGAAACTGTTAGAAGAAAATATTGCCAATAAACTACAAGATATAGGTATAGGAAAGGCTTTTCTAAACAGGACATCAATTGCTCAGGAAACAAGGTCAAGAATCAACAAATGAGACCTCCTTAAACTAAAAATCTTCTGTACATCAAAAGAAGTAACCAAGGAAGTAAAGAGAAAACCCACAGAATGGGAGAAAATCTTACCAGCGACACCTCTGACAGAGGTTTAATAACTAGAATATATAATGAACTCAAAAAACAAAGAATCAAGAAAGGAAGGAGCTGAACAGAGAGTTCTCAAAAGAAAAAATAAAGATGGCTAAGAAGCATTTTAAAAGTTGTTCAACATCACTAGTAATTAAGGAAATGCAAATTAAAATCACTTCAAGATTTCATCTTACCCCAGTCAGACTGGCTAAGATCAAGAGAACAAATGATACCAAATGTTGGAGGGGATGTGGGGAAAGGGGAACACTCATCCACTGCTGGTGGGGCTGAAAACTGGTTCAACCCCTATGGAAAGCAATGTGGAGAACTCTTAAAAAACTACAAATGAACCTACCATTTGACCCAGTTATACCACTTCTTGGTATATATCCAAAGAACTCATCCTATTGCAGAGATGCTTGTGCATCCATGTCTGTTGTGGCTCTTTTCACAATAGCTAAGAGATGGAAGCAACCTAAGTGTCCCTCAACTGATGAGTGGATAATGAAAACGTGGTTCAATTATACAAAGGAGTTTTACTCAGCAGTAAAGAAAGATGAAATCATGAAATTTGCAGTTAAATGGATGGAACTAGAAACTGTTACACTAAGTGAAGTAATACAGACTCAGGGAAAAAAAAAAAGACATATGTTCTCTCTTATATGTGGATCCTGGCACCAAATCCTGATAAGTGAGTATATATCCAGACATAACTACAGGAACCAGGATAACGAAAAGAACCAGGGAGGTAAAGGAAAAGAAAGAATCTGAAAGAGAAGAACATTAGGAAACAGGTGTTAATAAGGGAGATATGGATAAAAATGGGGTTATTTTAAGGGGAGGGGAGCAGGAAGGTTATACAAGGAATCTAGGGGATAAAGGGAAAGAAGGAACTCAAGAGAGGTGGGACCATAGGAAAAGGGTATTATTAAGGGAGAAATAAGAAAAATGGCGGCACCTTAAATGGGGAAACCATGGCGGAAGGGTTAGACAATGCGAAAGATAAATAATGCCTAGCTAGTTTTTAAAAAACTAGAGGGAACCATATTAGTCCAATAACCTACTGATAAATTATACATACAACTAGATCAAAGAATGTAATATATATCTAGACAGCGTTTATCTGAGAGCATTTAGTCTTTGCCAAAGATTTATCTACATGGTACATAGTAACTAAAAGTACAAGACTGGTGTAACTAACTCTCTTGGGTGTTTAACAGCAATACTTTGAGGCCTATACTAATTTGGTCAGAGGGACATAAAAGGACAGTTTTTGCTCCTTGCCCTCCTAGGTCAACTAAGTTCCAGGGAACAATGAGCATCTCTCAAAATGTCCTTGAACTGTGATGAGTCACATGTCCTCTTGATAAGGAGACCGTGGAGGCACCACCAGATGACTTGAACCAGTGTGCAGTCTACAAAGAAGAGGATCAACACAGGGGAAACATTTCTTCCATGCTTCCAAGCGAAGCCAGCCGTGGTCGAGCAGGACCTTTGACTTATCTTCACATAAACGGAACTGGTAAAAGAAAGGAGCCAGGGCTCCTGCCAAGCCCATGTGACCACTAAGGAACAGATCCTCAAATGACCTTAAGAGTGAAAAAAAAAATGTTTTATCTGGGCCAATTGTAGAATCTTAATCACCCAAAAGGAAAGTATAACCAAGGATTAAAGGAGTCAATATAATTTTTTAAGAGTCCTTATGTATAGCTAAAGGATGCATAACAAGAAACAATGCCAGACAGGAGATACTTTCCTTTGAGTTATTGGCCAGGGTGGCCCAAAAGACTCCCAGACAGTAACCCAGCATAAAACTATGAAAATGAACAGCAGACCCCAATTTTACCTAAAGGAATATTGACAACTGATTGCTGCTAGATGAGGAACATCTGATTTTCCTAAAACAAGGAGCACTAGATAGGCTGAATAGATTCAGCAGATGGACAGCGCAAGGCTGGGGGCACTGATAACATAGTGGACAGTAACAGGGATGACAGAGTGTATGGGCTTCAGTCGAGGGGGGAAGGCTATGGGAGGGTGCCATTTGGGAAGTAGGTATATAGATGAATAAGATTGTTTGGGATATTCTGTGTGATATGCACACAAAAAAATCAACAAATAAAAAATGACATACTTGAAAAAAAACTAAATCAAATCAAACAAAACAAGACAAAAGAAATTATAAAGTATCACATAGATTAAAAAGGAACAACAGAAAATAGCCCATCTAAAAAACATCTGTTTGTAATAAATTATATATCAAAGAAATCTCTGATGTGATTGATTAGGTTAAATAGAAAGCCTAAAACAATGTTTAGCAAGGATAAAGGCGGATAAGGGGACATTAAAAAATAAACTACAAGGGTAGCAATGAGTTACTTTAAGATAATAAATTTTTTAGTTCCATGAAATAGTCAAACAATCAATCAAATGACAAATTAACTAAATAAGCTAGATGATCTGACTTGGTCTTTAACCATTAAGGAAATGGAATTTGAAGTTTAAAATCTTTCAAAAATTAAGAAAGAGGAATCCTTCTCAGAACCAGGTGGACACCACATTCTAAATTAAATTCAGGAAATGATAATCTTTTTCTTATAGCTATTGCTTAAGAGAATTAAAACACAGGAAAGCTTTCCAAAATTATTTTTGAAATGTATATAAGCTCACATATCAAACCTGGCAAGGTCAATAAAAGAACAGAAATGTATATGTGTGCATATATATAAATTAACTAGGAATATAGCCATAAAAAGTCTTAAGAAAATATTAGCAAACTGAATCCAACAAAATACACCAGGTAATATATCATAACCAAGTAAGTTCCATTACTATAATGAAAAGCTGATTTAATATTATAAAGTTTACTACTATAATTTACCACTGTAATAAAGAAGGCATATGATCATCTTAGGGCACATAGAAATAGCATTTGCTAAGATACCATTCTATTCAAAATTATGCACATGGCCAGCTAGAAACAAAGGAGAAATTCCTCAGCTGGCTAATGCTTGTATGTCAATAATTTCAGTACCAGACATTGATCTGTTCTAATTCATTCATCCCTCACTACAGCCCCGTGATCTGGGTAGTGTTGCAATTCTTTGTTTTTTTAACAATTTTTATTGAGCTTTTAAAATTTCATATATTTCCCACTCAAATCCAGACCTCCCTCCCCCAATTCTTAATAGGTGAACCCCAGAAAGTTTAAATCATTTGTGTAAAGTAACGGCAGAGATGTCACTTGAACCTGTGTGGTAATTTAAAGTTACTCTCAGTGTTGTTTCATGAAATACCACAGTTTTATTTTCTTTAAATTCAAATTGTTTCTTAAGCATACAGTCAGAAGGAAATTCCACCTCACTCATTATTGAAGTACCAAACCAAATATTTGCAGTTCTTCAGGTTATGAACCAACCAGAATGCAATTTAGGTTAATGCTTATGTGCTCTGAATTCTACCCTAAAACATCACATTAACATGTTCCTCTAAAAGACAGTATTTCACCAGAGTCCACAAACTTGAACACTGAGTGAGAAATTTCATTTCATCCAAATGTACAAACCTTTCTTCTTTAGGCTTATATAGGAATGCCCCAAATAGTAGAATTATGGAAGAGACTTTTCCTCGTGAGACGCAGCACGCACGTGTCTACTGACCCCACAAAGGGAAGCCAGGACAAACCAAAGTATTGATTTGGTGGACCACTGAGTTTTAACCGGGGTTACTTCCAGGAGCAGAGATGACTCAAAAGCAGCTGCGTGGTCCAAAAGCCCACCTCAACACAGGTGACAGCTCACAAAATAGCAGCTTTGCTCTTTCTGCACAGGTTGCAGGCAGCTCAACAGATCTGAAAAACGTTCTCTCTGCAACTTGGCTGGTCAAAGTCTCCTATCCCAGCAAGCTATGTACTACTTTTATAAACTTGGGGAAAAGCCTTCAAGAATCTTCTAAGTTTTCGTTTACCCAGACATCTGAAGTTTCCTTTACCTCCTGAGTCCCATGAGCCTCTTCTTCCTGCTCGTGGAAGAAATATTTCAATTCTGGGGAAACTGACGTACAGTGACTAATAAGCCAGGAAATTTGGAGACAGACTCTTTTCCTTTCAGTGCCTTGTCTCTAGTCTACACCGGTCACCGTAGGTGTGAGTGTTGTCAGTCCTGGTTTCCAGGCTCCACTATTCAAGGCCAAGGTTAGGTACCAGGGCAGATCATTACAGTGACTGGTGCAATCTCAGCCCACTGGAAGTTCTGACCATTCCTGGGATACCAGGGGACTGCAGGGCACCAAACCTCGACAATTCCTCTCCACTCTCTAGTACAAGGAGTTCTCAAAAATTTTTCCTCTTAAGCTCACCCACTTTCTAGAACTGTTTCTCTTCAAGGCAATCTGAAGTTATTGCTCTAGGAATCTATTTTTATGGAAAACTCTCAGCATGCATCTCATTTCTCTGGCAACTTTTTCTTCTAGTTTTGCCACAGGAAACTCATTAATTTCCTCCAATAAAGAAAAAAGAGTCACTTGGCTACTCTCTTGGAATATAAAAGGGAAAATTACATATATCAAGAAAACAGAAGGCAATGTAGGATACGACATTTCATGTAGTGTAAGATTGTGTACCTAAATAAACTTTTCTGCCCCACATATAGGTTTACTTATAAATAATCCTGATAGGTATATCCCAAAATGTTAATCTTATGTATCAAAATGCCATGAGGTTTTAAACATCCTTGTTTCTTCTTTCACCCATATTTTTAAATTTTCTGCAATAAATGTAGATTTGAAAAAAATTTAAATTGATCTTTTTTGTTAAGTGTTAACTAATCTCAAAATTATTTTTCCTTCATTTAACAATGTCAGGAAGAGCACAATTTGAAATCAGTTGAGTACATCCCTATGGTGTGGATGGGATGGGATTTCAGATTCATGATTGTGTATACCAGGTTCTATTTCAACAATTAAGGGAAAAAAAAACTTTAGAAAAAAGAAGACTAGAATTACAGTTTGGTTGCCAGGGCAAAGAGAAGGAAATGACCAGCTAGCTAGATGCCCACTGAGAAGAAAGTGTAGGTCACTGTTGGGACCCTGCTCCAATAGAATCCAACCATGACAGCTTGTTCTGTTTTACCAACTCCATTAACCAGTTTGAGAGAGAAGAGTTTTCTTTTTATCAGAATTCAAAGTTAGGGGCTAGAGCGATGGCTCAGTGGTTAAGAGCACCGGCTGCTCTTGCAGAAGACCCAAGTTCTATTCCCAGCATTTGTAACAAGGCAGCTAACAAACATCCATAACTCCAGTTCCAGGGGATCCAATGCCTTTTTCTAATGTCTGTGGGCACTGCACAACTCAGGTGCACATACATATGCTCAGGCAATATATTCTTGCACATAAAATAAAGAAATAATAAAGAAAATATTTTTTAAAAGAATTCAAATTTAGTGGAATTCAGAATAAATCAGCATGGTATTGTGGACTTTATGTCCCTTCCAAGGATAGCAGTGACAAGCCCTGGTCTGACTCATAAGATTAAAATTTATCTTGCAACTATTCAACTCCAGCACTTTTGGGTTTTATAGCCAGTTTCTCAATTTTGATTAACTTTCCTGACACTGAAGATTAGACAGTTTTGCATGTGCATATATATTTTTTGCAGAAATGGAAAGCAGACCACCCTAGGAGTTTGAATATTTCTAATATATTTTGTGGGCACAAGTAGTTTCTCCAGAAGTTGGAGAGCAAAAATTATAATAGGAAGGGCTAGAATTTCCCATATTCTAATGAGTTTCCAAAAAGAATAGAAAAACAAGCTTTGTAAGAATTACGATTCAGTCCTAAGAAAGCGTTCAATCATCTGGCTTCTGCATGTCAGTGCACAGTAAAGTGCTAATTCAAATTCTCACACATTACAGAGAAGGATAGCTCATTCACATTGCATCCTCGACACAGGTGGGAGCTTGTCAGAGACCAATTGCTTCTACTCTGAATTCCCAACTATAACTTACTGTTGATTTAATTTCAATGCTATCAGATTAGTTTGTTAAAGACTATAGTGGCTCATGCTTGAATCAGTTTTCATTTGGGGTTGAGACATGGAACTGTCCAGTAGGTTATGCTTAAAACATATGCTGTGGATTTAAAATATGACTCATTTACATGCTATGGATGAAGTAAACACACAAGTATCTAATATACCCATCATTGACCACTACTATCCTAAATTAGAATAGGTTTAGGAAATTATCCTCATTATTATTAGAAGTCCTTTATATCTATATATTATAAATTTGTGGATTTTTATTAGTATCAAAATTTTCCAAAGAAAAAATTAATTGCCACCAAGACAGTTATAGAATAAATATTTACTTTTCCCTCAAATTTATGTGTTAACATCCTATCCCCCAGCATGATCTCATTAGATTGTAGAGTGTTTGGAAAGGAATTAGGTCATAGAGGGGGTACCTCTTAGTAGGATTAGTTCCCTCACAAGAAACAGAGATCCTAGATAGTTCTCTGGCTTCATTTCTTCCCTGTGAAACTCAAAAGTCAGCTGCTATCAGCATTATGTGGGTTGAAGAACCCAATCTCAAAAAAAATTATTGTATGATTTCATTTACAAGAAGTTCTGGAGCAGGTAGAACTAACATATGCTGAGAACAAAATCATAATACTGTTTATCTCCAGAGTGTAGGGATTTTTTTCCCAAGACTGGGAAGAGACACAGCAGAGCAATGAGGATAACAAAGCTCTATGTGTTGATGGTTTAACTGGGCAAATCTCACTTATTGGTAGTCTGAAAATTGATTGAGGTCAAAAACTGTAAACAAATACTCAATTCTAATTATACGCATGCTGAAATATCATTGCTATGACCAAATGCCTGCCAAGAATCAAATCAGGTCATTCCAATAAGCTTTTTTGTTCACCATTCTCACTATAAAATGCCTAAGAGCAGTTACCAATACACAGCCATACAACAGCCTTGGTACTAGGCTGCCTTGAAATTTCCTCTACCAGGTTAATCATCCCAGGATCCTTAAGAAAAGGACATGAATGAAATGTAAATAAATTATTTGCCAGAATATAACATGGATGGCCTTGAATTCAGTTTCCAGTAGTCTTTGGTTCCTATCTGAATGTTCCTATAGGCATTCCAGTCTCTTAACCTCCTCACAGAATTAGGCATCAAACTATGCTTACCATATTCAAAGGCTCTCAGTCCCTCATCTCCAGACTCCAAATTCTTCCCAAAAGCAAATTCCAAAAGTTTCTGACCCATATCATAAGGAACAGTCCCAGCAATGAGCCCCTCCTGATACCAGTGCTCTGTGTTATTTGGCATTTTATTGTGGTAACAGAGGTTTGCTAAGAGATACAATTGAAAGATTCATTTGGGCTTATGGTTTCCGAGGTTTGAGTCCACAATCAGCTGGCTCCACTGCTGGGATCCTGTGGTGAGGTTAGAGGTGGCAAAAATGTATGGCAAAGCAAAGTACTTCATCCCATAGTGGCCAGAAAGCAGAAAACAGAGCAGGGAGAGATCAGAGACCAAACACCCTGCACACCTTCAATGAGCTACACTTTCAAGTTGGTCCTGCCTTATACAATTAGCACCATTTCTCAAAACAGCACCAGCAGTTGGACACTAATCATTCAACACATGAAACTGTGGGTGATAGCTCACATTCAGACCATAGTAGAGATGCTAAAAGAGGTGCTATGGCTTGCTTGATTTCAGTAATATGTCTATGATGTGGAGTTTAATCCACAAAAGGAGGGAGATGTAGTAAGCATAGAAACTAGAATGTTCATATATATAATTTCTGTTTATTATTATTTTATGTGTGCATGATGCGGGATGCCATGGTGGATGTATGGATTCAGAGGACAACTTTCAGGAGTCATTTCTCTCCTTCCACCCTTACATGAGTCTTAGAGTCAAACTCAGCTCACTAGGTTTACCCAGCAAGTGTCTTTTCCTGCTGAGATTTTTTTTTTTAGAATTTCGTACATAATTATTGTGTCTCTATTATTTTCATCCTTCCCAGTCCCCCACCAACTCTTCCTGTATCCCACCCATTCTCTCTCAATTTCTTATCCTCTTTTTTGTTTACTATTTATATATATACATATATTTATAAATACACACATATATATGTATATATGTATAAAATGTACTGAGTCCATTTAGTGGTGCTCATTTGGGATTACATAACCTCTCAGGAAGCTCATCCCTGAAAAAAACTGATTCTTCGTCCCTCAGCATCCATTGATTGCCTGTAGCTCTTCATCTTGAGGTAGGATCCTGTGACATTTCCCCCATCCAGCTTGGCATGTCAACTAGCTTTGTCATTATGTAGACCTTGTTAGACAACCATACCGTGGAGATTCCACTAATGCCGCTTCCCTGTCATGTCTAGAATGCATTAACTAACGGCAGGTGTCTTATCCATCTGGCTCTTGCGTTCTTTTTACCCCTTCTTCCACGGTGTTTTCAGAGCCTTAGGTGTACAGATTGCATTGTAGATGTGTCACCTAAGGCCGCACACATCATATTTACCTATTCTCTGCATTTAACTAGTTGTGGAACTTTGGAATAGTCTCCATCTGTTGCAAAAAGAAGATTTTTTGATGAGTGGCAAGAGGTACATTTGTCTGTAAATATAAATATACACATTCATAATACAGTAAGAAATTACGTTGGTCTAGGAAAGTTACAGAACTAGATTTTTCTCTAGGGTCTATGACCTCTCCAGTCATGTGTACTTACCTGTGTTCATAGTACCTTTCACGATTTCCCTCCCAATGAGCAGGACTTAAGCCCAATTACACAGCTGTTAATTATCCCCAAGATAAAAGTACTACTACTACATCAACAGAGATAGTTTGATGGCCCCTGCTAAGACATCTGATTAGCCCCCAACCTAGATATTGTTTTAAATGCTGTGTTAACTATAGGTACTCGTGGGATTGAAATAGATGAACAATATACCAAAAACCAATGTTTTACCTGTAAAAATGAAAAAAGGCATGATCTAGTGAAGAATATTGCCCAAATAGAAATTAAATTCCTAGCATTTTACTCAGTTTCTAGAACAAGTCCATTTTGAAAGATCCAAGAAATTCCTTTAGTAAAGAAGTTTATAATAGCCATAACGGTTGATGACATTGCATATGACTAGTGCAGGGAAGAGACTAGTCACATGGGGGTGAGAGCTTTATTCTAGAATTAAAATCCTGCCCCCAAGACTAACTGGCTAGTGTCCTTTGGCAACTGCCAGGTTAACAGTGTAATAAATGAACGATAGCCAAGTATAGAATATATACAGAGTACTGCCCAAGAACAAATACCAATTCTTGAGAATGTAAGATGCAGGTACTAACCACAAAAGAACATCTAATGGGCATATTGCCTACTCCGAAATAAACCAAGCCACAGAATCCTACACACCATTGCCTTCTTACCAACCATTTACACTAGGAATTCCCAGTGGTTATAACAGTTTTATCATGTTCTCATAGACTATAGTCTACTGGACTTATAAAGAGGTAGAAAGGGCTAGGAGACGTAGTTTGAAGTCACCATGTTGAATAAATAACCTTGAACAGGGCACAGCTCTGTAATGCTCTAACTGTTCTGAATAAGCTCGGAGTAACAGATTCTAGTTTCCCCCCAGTAAACTGTATCAATGGCGAAACCAAGGGCTAGAAAGGTGAGACTGTCCACCTGGTTATTCATGCTGTTTTCCATTCCACTGCTGCTGTGTGTTAGTCATAGGAAAAGAGGAATGCTTTCAACATCTAATGCAAGCTAGGCCTGTACTAGACCACCGTGTCTTCTGAACTGTGAAGATGGAGATGGAATGGAGTGTTTTGTCTGCCTTGATTGATTTTTGATTCTCAAGGAAAAACAGAACTACTACTATCTGGCAGAGAGAATAAACAGAACATCTTCTCATATTTCTAATGTCAGCTGCTGAAAATTAACCAAAGATTCTGGCAATCCACTCAGGTAGAACCAGAAAAAGCTTAGCTCCCTCAAGAATGAGGGACTGATGGACCCCACTGGCTAGAGGTTCCCAGCCAGCTGAGGTACTTGAAAAGAGCAAAGCAAACTGAAATGCACAGGAAAGGAAGAAAGCCATAGATACCAGTAACAGCCTCCTGGCCAGTTGTAAGAGCAGACTGAAAATTCTACCTGGTTCTGGTAACTTGTTGAGTTATGGCGATATCACACAGCTTCAATCACACAGCTTTTCTGGGCGAGGTTGTTGGTGGTAACTAATGTTACAATGTATGCCTTGAGTGAATGAGGTCTGAAGTGGGACTGGCAGAACTAAAGCAATGAACACTCCCAAGACCCTGGACAGGAATCTACTTCAGGTTTTCTCACACTGTAAGTCATCTAAGGAATATGTTTATGTAAACAGTATAGAAGGCAGCATGTAGACCAAAGGGCAAACTGTTAGGAGTATTTGTCATTTGTTAGCTGCACAAATCCTTTCTTACTAAGGGGAAATACTCCTTTTTGTGTACAAAAGTCAGAGGAGGCTATGCACGCCCTCTCCATATGTTGATAGGTGCCTCACCTCAGAGATAGCTTAGCTTTTGTACATTCATCAAGTGATGCAGGGATCAAGGGAGTTTGTGGTACAGTCATGGCTCAGCATCAGGGATGGGTGGTAATAGTGACAGTGGCTTTGGAATCAGAATCCTCTACTCCCTGGTTAGAGAGGAGGTACTCCATGCTAACAGTGATGCTGTGCTGAAGTGGGGATTGCAGAGTGCCCATTAGCAGCATTGATGTCCCAGAGGTCATCCATGGAGGTCGACCCAAAGGCAGTGTCCAGATCCTCCCATTCTGAGGTGAGACTGCTCGTGTCCACACTGCCTATTCCTCCCTGATTCCCCCCCCCCCTTATAGCATTCTGATAAAGTTCTTCTTAAATTACAGAGCTGTCATCTATTGTTTGCTATATGAAGCCAAATAAGGCAGAACTACTTTCAGTGTCACGTAAGAAAGACAGCCACTTTGTGGGAGCCAGGCCACATGACAGCAGGCATGGGAAGAATATATAGTTTTGTTACAAGAGGACTTTCTGCCTGTAGCCAGGAATCAAATATGTCACCAAGTCAGATACCATTGAGCCAAAGTCTCCTCCCAATGCTGAGCAAGAGAAAGGGGAGAGAAGACACGTCACAGGATTTATTACTGAGACTCTAACCCTAGCAAGCACTATAGCTCAGGGGCTCTCTGTTCGACAAAGGTGTCAGTTTTGTATACTGTTTCAGGGTTCCATGGAACCCCAAAGCCTTTCCCTGCTTTAGATGGTCTCAAACACAGGCATTCAAAGGCAAGAGTAAGTACAGAGACCCCTTTGAAATGTACCAAAGCCTGACCGCCTCCTTCAGCCCCAACAGATGCTGCAGAGAAATCAATAGTGACTTGCTTTGGATGAAACCGTTCATTAACTTTTCATAAGAGATAAGTATCTCTTATGAAATAAGCCTTCCATTTAGCCAGACGACAGAGAAAAATTTCTACAGAGTGTATGCACTTTGTGAATCAAGACCCGAAGTCAAGAACTGTACAGAACTTCCACATAAACATCGTTGTTTCACGGTTCAGTAACTATACATAAAGGGAGTTTTGCTTTTGCTACAGAGAATTAACTCCTCTTTAAGTTGGGTTTAAAATATCCCTTTTCCTTTTCCAATATCCAAATGAAGTTTTTGTCTTTTCCTTCTCCAGCTTTTTTTGGGTTCCAAATGGAAAAGTTCCAGCACTGCTGCAGGGAACATTTCTCCTCAGTAGTCAGTGACTTCTCAGAGCTGATAATTCAAGTTCCTTCTGCTAATCTAAATCTAGCACCGGAAATAAAGCTTTGTTCCTGGCCAGCTAGGCCCTGCAAGCCAGATTCAATTGAATTTATTTGAAATTGCATTACCAAAAAAAGGTATCACAGTAAAAGTCATCTCTATCTTGGGCATCCTTCCTGAGCCTGGCCTCCTCCCACTCTCCTTTTCTCTGTAAGACACAGTGTAATCAACCAGGTCCCCTAAATATATGTATCTGTATGGATTATGTCTCTGCCCCTGTTAGTTGCCCTACATGCCTCTAAATAGACTCTGTCACAGAAATTGAAACAAGAGTCTTTCAACTCCCTTGAAATTTGGCACTCTCTTCACGCCCCTAACAGATTCTGCCGTCACCAAAGTGACTTACTAAAACAAACTCTGCTTAAAATCACTCCGCAGTTACCCATGGTCCAAACACTAGCATACCTGTGAAACCATCACAATCTAACTCCATGTGTCCAGAAACTCCACTCTGGGGCATTGCTTACCATTTCCACACTAGTATTTTCTCAAATATATGGTTGTTTTCTTGTGCCTAAGACTCTGGGAGGGGAAGAGATCTCACTCTGAATGTTGCTCTCTCCATCTACTTCCTCCCCTAGTGAAATTTGCATCTCCTTCTAAACCCAGCTCAGACTTTCCTTCCACCGAAACCTCTCTGATAACGCCATAACTCCGTAAAGCCTACGGCTTGTTCTAGTTTCCTTTATGCCAGTCTACCCAACCCAGGCAAGCGAGTGCTTCTGCTTTGTCAACCCTAGTACCCAAAGAGCAATAAACGGACACTGAGTGAGTAAATGATTAATCAGTTCTGTGTCTCCTCATACACACACACATCTGTGGTCAGTAGACACTTCAGTTCTGTTTTTCTGAGGCATCTCATTCTCAGTGCCATGGTTTTTTTAATGTCCTAGTTTTGTGGTAAAAATCTTTTTAAATGGAAGACGGAAGTACCAAAACACAATGATGTAGAATACAATGAGTATTATATTTTGAAATTGCACTTTGTCATCTGATACTGAGGCGTAATAGTCTATCATTTCAAAGAAGAATGAAGTTCACCGGCACATGAGATTTATGACCTCGTGCCATGCTCAGGAGATGTCTGTAGGAGAATTTTTCACTTCTTTTAACTAACACATAACACCATAACAATTATACCAACGCTTTTACCTAACTGTAGCTTAGTACCAACTGGCCACCTTTCTCCACCCCCTCAGGTACTTATCTTGACCCATTTATTATCAAATCCTCAACTTTCTAAGGTCCTCCTCCCCCTCCTCCCCCTCCCCACACTTTCTCCTCCCCCCTTCCCCCCTCTTCTACCTCCCCCTCCTCCTCCTTCTTCTTCTTCTTGAGAAAGGGTCTCCCTGTAGCCCCAGCTGGCCTGGAACTCACTATATATAGACCAGACTGGCCTTGAACTCACAGAGATCCTCCTGCCTCTGCTTTTAATCCAGAGTGCTGGGATTAAAAGCGTGCACCACCATGCCCAGCACAAGAACCACTTCTTTAGAATTCACATGAGTGAAATCACGCAGTCTTTATCTTTCTGCCTGATTTATTTTACTTCACATAATTTCTGGCATCATCCATGTTGCAAATGACAGAATTTGATTCATTTTATGTTAGAATAATATTCCATTGTGTATGTGTACCAAATTTTCCATATTAACTCATCAGTTGATGGGCATTTAGGTTGTTTCCACTCCTTGGCTAAAGAGAACAGTGCTGCAAAGAATTCAAGATACAGATGTGTCTTTGGCACACTAATTCCATTCCCTTCAGATATACTCAGGAATGGGATTGCTGGATCATATGGTCGCTCTACTTTTATTTTTTCTGAGGAACCTATAGTGCTTTTCCATACTGGGAAAGAGTTTGCAAGGATGTCCTCGCCCACACTAGTTATGTGTCCTTTTTTCCTGGTAGCTACTCCGAGTGGGTGAGATGATATCTCAAGCTACTTTTGGTTGGATTTCCCTGCTACAGTAGAGATTTTGAGCAATGTTTTTTCAACTATGTCTTCTTTGGGGAAATTCCTGTCGAGGTTTAGTGTGCATTTTTAATGACATTATTTGTCTTCTTTTCTTGTGTTTGGAGTTCCTTTCAGTCAATTTGAAGTTACGGGATCATCAATGTTATCAGTTATTATGCTAACTGTTGTCCTTTTGTCTTGCTTTATGTATTCTGGAGAAAAGCAGTGTGCACACCAGAGGTGAACGCTCATCACACAGCTGTATTCTCACTTGTGCTTCGAACTTTTACACAAAGAGGGGGAAATGAAGGGAAACAGAGTATGAAGAGAAGAGACTGGGCAATGTAGCATTAACTGGACAAGCTGCTTTGGAAGCTTACAAGTAAGTTGGAGAAATTCCACTAAGTTCCTTACACCACAAAGGAGCTGTGTGGAGGTGTCGGCCAGCACACTGACCAACACCACAACCTTCATTTTGAGCTTGTTATTCCAAAGCCCAGAACGTCCTTGAAGATAGTCAGTAGCCATAGCACGACTTTGAACCTAGGCAGTAGCTTGGGAAAAGTAGCTGGGAAAAATGTCTGTGTCCTGTGAGAAATCACCTACTGTGCTTCTGCTTCTCATGCTGTAATTGTTTTGAGAGGCCAACAAAAGGAAAATCAAAAGGGGCACTTGGGGCTCTCACCCCAGAGTCCTCTGCTATCTTTGAAATAAGCATTCCCCAGGTCCATAGTTACTTTCGGGTCTGAACAACTACAGTCTGGATATCACTCCTTGTTAGGTATGCGCATTGCAAATATTTTCTCCCATTTTGTAGGCTGTCTCTATACTCTGTTGATTGTTGCCTCTGCTATGCAATTTTAGTTTGTTGGAGCCCATTTGTCCTTTTCACATTGGTTTTCTTTGCTTTTGAAATCCTATCCCCCACCCCCAAAAAAAAAAAAAAAATCCTTGACTGTTCTAATGTTATGAAATATTTCTGCTGTGTTTTTCTCTAGTAGTTTCAGGCCTTACTTTCAAGGCTTAAATCTATCTTGAATTGAGTTTTGTGACTAATGAGAAACATGGGCGCTGTTTCAATCTTCTGCATGTGAAGAACTCATTTTCCCAGTGCTGTTGATTGAAAATAACATCCCTTCTCCAGCATGTGTTGTTGTCAAAAGTCAACTGGCGGACTCCTTACTTACTGATTTTCTTTTTCCTCTTGTCAGCACAATGCTGTTTTTATTACGATAGCTTTACAGTGTGTCTTGAAGTCAGGCAGTGCACTCACTCACTCGCTGCTCCATCTTCAAGTTGGCTATAGCCGCTTGGTGTTCTTTGTGGTTCCATATGAATCGCAACATTTTTGCTATTTGTTCTTTTCCCTTTTTTTTTTTTTTTTTTTTGGTTCTACTAAGAATGTCATTCTGTGCTTATGGGTATTGCATTCAATCTGCAAATAGCTTTGGGTAGTAGGGAAATTTCCACAATAATTATTCTTCCAGTGTCTGAAATCGGGTATCTTTCCATACGTGCTGCCTTCGGTTTCTTCCATGAAAATTTTATAGTTCTCATTTCACAATTCCATCATCTTCCTTATTAAATTTATTCTGAGATTTTTTTTTTACTTTACTAAATTATACCAGTGATTTTTGTATGTTATTTTACCCTGAAACTTTGCTGAATTCATTTATTAGATCTAATAGTTTTTAAAATTCTTTTTGTAATTTTTAATTGAATTTTTGTGTATTTCATACAGAGCATCTTAATCAATCTTAAACATCTTTATACCCCCTTACCCTCTGGCAACCTCACATAGCCCCCCACCAGAATTCTTACATTCTGCCATTTATGTTAAGGCCTGTTGTGTCAAGTTAGTGTCCCTAGACATCCCTTAGTGCAAGTTCATTCACTGGGACCTAGTCAGGCTTTCTAGAGTCCCTCTAATTAAGAAGATCATGTCTTCCTCACCCACCAGTAATCAGCTGCCAATAATTCTTTGACTAAGCTTGGGATCTGATGCCTATATCCACAGTTTTGTGCTGGGTTCTGTCTGCTTCAGTTTGAGTGGGTCTTGTGTATGCTGACACCATTGCTGTAGATTCATATAAACAAAGTCCCAGAAGCTTGTAGGACCCTATTTCCATATGGCCATGCACCTCCTCCCTGGCTCTTACAATCTTTCCACCCCTTCTTCTTCAATGGTCCCTGAGACCTGGTTTGGTGGGGTTTAATATAGGAGTCCTGTCTGATGACCCACACTCTTCAGACTCTTATTCTCTGCACTTTGGCCATTTGTGACATCTTGTATTCCTGGCCCTCTGTTACATGAGGGAGCTTCATTGATGAAGACTGAAAGATGCATTAGTGTCCTCTTTACCCTTTGTTCTATGTTCCATGAGCCTTAGGTGTAGAGGATGTATTGTAGATGTGCCATTTAGGCTTGGGCAATTCATAGACAATGTCTGTGTGATCAGCTGTGGAACTCTATAATAGTCTCCCTCTGTTGCAAAAGATTTTTGATGAGTGGTGACTGGAACAGTTTTCTGTAAATATAAAAGGATCCATATTTTGCACATAGTAAGAAATTACAGGTCTAGAGATGGGTAGGAGGTTAAGAGCACTGGATATTCTTGCAGAAAACCCAGGTTTGGTTCCCAACACTTATATGGCAGCTAACAATTGTCTATAACTCCAGTTCCAGGGGATAATGGCCTCTTCTGACCTTCACAGGCACTGTTTGACATGAGTGCACTTATATACATGCAGACAATACACTCATACACATAAAATAAAAACAATAAATAAAATATTTTTTAAAAGAAATTATATTTGTCTAGGCATATGCCAACCTTGGTTTTTCTCTAGGATCTATGACATCTCCAGCCATGTATATTTGACTATGGTTACAGTACCTTAGTTAAGATTCCTCCCACTGAGTGAGCTTTAAGTCCAATTAGAGAGCTATTCATTATCCCCAAGATAAAAGCGCCACTGCCCCAGTGTCCTTTGCTGTGCTGGTCATTGATGTGGTTATTGGGCCTTGAAACTGGGGTTTTGACCATCAATTGATGTTCTCCCTTAGCAGCTTGTGTAGTGCTCTCCACAAAGCTATGAGAGCAAACCTTCAGGGGAGTTGGCCTCCAAGTCAGTTCCAGTTCCATTGTTCCACATCTTGTGTCCAAAGTATGTCCTGTCTTCAGCAATAGGGTCTTACCATAACATTCTGGGAGGTAATCAAGGGCTGTGGCAATCAATAACCTATGTAATTTTGGTAGTCTCTTGGATACCCTGGTCAACAACTCAAAAGAAGGTTTCTCCTGTCTAGCACTGTTTCTTGTTATGTAGCCTTCAGCTATACACAAGAGATAGTGTATGCATAATTTTTAAGTAGGTTTTTGGATTAATATGAATCCCTCTGATTTTTTATACTAGCTAGACATTATTTCTCCTCTCTCTCCATGTCTAACCATCCCTCCATGCCTTCCCCATTTAAAGTGTCCCCATTTTCCCCATTTCTTCCTTGAAAATATGAGTCTTGTATGGTCCCACCTCTCTTGAGCTCCTTCTTCCCTTTTATCCCCATAGTTCCTTGTATAACCCTCCCTCTCCCTCCCATTTAAATACCCCTATTTTATCCATTTCTCCTTAGTCACACCTGTCTCCTACTGTTCTTCTATCTCCAGTTTTTTCTTTCCCTTTACCTCCCTGATTCCCTTCCATTTTTCTGGTTCCTGTAGTTACATCAGAATATATACTCACATATAAGGATTTGGTGCTAGGATCCACAAATGAGAAAGAACATATGTTATTTGTTTTTCTGAGTCTGTATTACTTCACGTAGTATAACAGTTTCGAGTTCCATCCATTTACCTGCGAATTTCATGATTCTGTCTTTCTTTACTGCTGAGTAGCACTCCGTGGTATAAATGTAACACATTTTCAAATCCACTCATAAGTTAAGAGGCACTTAGGTTGCTTCCATCTCTTAGCTATTGTGAAAAGAGCAGCAACAAACATGGTTGTACAAGTACTTCTGAATAGAATGAGTCCTTTGGGTATACGACAAGGAGTGGTATAACTAAGTCACATGGTAGGTTCATTCTTAGTTTTTTAAGAGTTCTCCACACTGCTTTCCATAGGGGTTGCATGAGCTTGCAGTCCCACCAGCAGTGGAGGAGTATTCCCCTTTCCCCACATCCCCTCCAACATTTGTTATCATTTGTTCTCTTGATCTCAGCCAGTCTGATTGGAGTAAGGTGAAATCTTAAAGTGGTTTTAATTTCCATTTCCCTGATTACCAACATTGTTGAACACTTTTTAAGATGTTTCTTAGCCATCATTATTTCTTCTTTGAGAACTCCCTTTCAGGTCTTTAGCCCATCTTTTCATTGGGTCATCTGCTTTCTTGATTCATTGTTGTGTTCTTTATATATTCTGGATGCAAACCTCTGTCAGATATGTTGCTGGTGAAGACTTTTTCCCACTCTGTGGGTTTTTCCTTCACTTCCTTGGTTGGTTCTTTTGCTGTACAGAAGCTTTTTAATTTAATGAGGTCACACTTGTTAATTGTTGACCTTAATTCCTGAGCAACTGATGTCTGATTTAGAAAGTCCTTTCCTACACCTGTATCTTGTAGGTTACTGCCATTGTTTTATTCTAACAGTTTCAGAGTTTCAGGTTTCATATTAAGGTCTTTGATCCATTTTGGAGTTGACTTTTTGTGCAAAGTGAAAGTGAAAGATAAGGGTCTAGTTTCATTCTTCTACAGGTGGAGATCCAGT
>NW_008329666.1:772217-776211 GCF_000622305.1 Nannospalax galili
TGTGTTCTTGGTTCCTTTTTCAAATATCAGGTGGCTGAAATTGCATGTATTCATGTTTGGGTCTTCAGTTTGTTCCATTGATCTATGTGTCTATTTTCATGCCAGTACCATGCTGTTTTTATGACGATAGCTCTAATGGAGTACTTTTATAATATACATCAGACCACCTGCAAGCACTGACCATTCGAGTGTTCTTGTGTCTTTCTCTTGGCAGAATGCCATCTTCAGAACTATGTTTAAAAAATACTGGTGTCCTTAAGCATCCTTGCTTGTTCCAGATCTTAGTCAAGAATGCTATAAGTAGTCCTCAATCAATAGAACATTAGATTTTCAGTGATCATAAATGGCATTTCTTGTGATGATGTGTGTTCCTGTGCCTAATGTATTCACTGTTTTTTTGTATTTTATTTATTATTTTTATTTTATCTGTATGAGTGTATTTCCTGCATGTAAGTGAGTGCACCTGTGTCATGCAGTGCAACGGAGATCAGAAGAGGGTTTCAGATTCCCCTGGAACTGGAGTTAAGGATGGTTTGTAGCTGCCATGTGGGTGCTGGGACTCGAACCTGGGTCCTCTGCAAGAGCAATCAGTTCTCTTAACCACTGTGCCATCTCTCCAGCCCTGTTTTTTATTATTAAGATAAAATACTGAATTTTTTCAGATGTCTTCCTGCATTTATTGCAATAATAAAAATATGGTTTTGTCCTTTATTCTGTGAATATGTATATCATGTTTTCTGATTTTATATGTTGAACCATTCTTAGATATATTTGATATATTGCATATATTGAATTCATTCCTAGGATGAATCTCGCTTGGCCATATGAAAGTTTTAATTTGTGTGTAGTATTTTCATGTGTGTGCATGATTGTTTGTGTTAGCTGGACAGCATGTGTGAAGGTCAAAGGATAACCTGGAGTGTTGGTCCTTGCCTTCCACCTTGTTAGAGACATCTCTTGTTCACTGCTACATACACAAGGCTAGCTGGACCGTGAACTTCTGAAAGAGTCCTGTCTCTACCTCCCACCTCACTGTGGGAGATTACAGGTGGCACTAGTACATCTGGCTCTACGTGGAATCTGGGGATTGATGTGAGGTCCTCATACTTACACAGCAACACTTTACCCATTGACCCACTTCCCCAGCCCTACATAATCTTTGTAATGTCCTATTATATTTGATGTGCTAGCATTTTCTTCAGGGTTTTTCCATCTATGTTCATCAAGAATGTTGACCTAGTTTCTTTCTTTCTCTCTCTCTCTCTCTCTCTCTCTCTCTCTCTCTCTCTCTGTCTCTCTCCTTCTCTTAGGATCAGAGTAATACTGTCCTCTGAGAATGTTTTTGGAAGAATCTTTCTCTACTTTTATTTTTCAAAATAACTCATTGGAATGAGGTATTTTCTTAAATATTAAGTAGACTTCAGCAATGAAGTCATCTATCTGAGATTTTTTTAAATAGGAGGCACTTTAATTGTTCTACTTATTTGATGTAGAGACTATTATAAACCTCCTTCTTAAAATGACTTTTGTTCTGCCCCATAGGTATTAATATGCGAAGTCTCTGTTTTTCTTCAACCAATTTTTATATTTTTTTCTTGATTTCTTCTTTAATACACCAGCTGTTCAAAAGTATACTGTTAATTTCCAAGTGTTCATATAGTTTTCAGAGTTTCACTTGTTGTTAATTTCTAGCTATACTGCATTGTGGTCAGAAAAGATACTCCACGTGATTTCAATGACTTTTAGTTTGTTGAAATTTGTTCTGTGACCTGTCATGTGGCCTGTCCTAGAGGATCTTTCATGTGCTGATGAAAAAAAGTATGTATGTAGCAGGTAGCCGTTGAATGGAAATTTTCTGTAGATGTCTGCTAGACCCATTTAATCTAAGATAAATTTAATTTTGTTTCTTTGCTGATTTTCTGTCTTGCTGTCTTGAGGATATATTCACTACTAAATGTGGATTGTTACTATCTGCCTCTTTCTTCCAGTCTGCTAATATTTGCTATATGTTTGCTTTAATATTGGGTGCATGTATATTTAGAATTGTTATTTCCTCCTATTGAATTGATGGCTAGAATTACATGAAAATTTTCCTTGTCTCTTTTTACTACTTTGGGTTTACAATCTATTTTATCTGTTACAAGAATGGCTAATCAGGGGCTGGAGAGATGACTCGAAGGTTATGATTGCTTACTGCTCTTTCAGAGGATCAGAGTTCAGTTCCCAGCACCCACATCAGGTGGCTCACAAACACCTACAACTCCAGCTCAAGGGCTCCAGCACCCTCTGATGATCTGTAAGGGCACATACACACATACATATAAATAATCTTTAAAGAAAAATGCTAATCTTGTTTTAATTTGGATTCCATTTGCATGAATGTCTTATCCTTTCCTTTTACTTTCAGTCTATGCGTATTTATATATCCTTAGAGCCAAAGTGAATTCCTTATACGCCTGTATAGTTGGGCCTTGTTTTTGCACATTTAGTCACTGCCTGTCTTTTATTTTTTAATGTGTTTGAATATATTGCTTGTATGTATGTAAATGCACCTGTATCATGCAATGCTCACGAAGGTCAGAAGAGGGCATCGGATACCCTGGAACTGTAGTTATAGACAGCTGTTAACCATCCTATGGGTGCTGGGAACCAAATCTGGGTCCTCTGCAAGAGTAGCCAGTGCTCTTAACCCCTGTGCCATCTTTCTAGCCCCATATCTTTTGATTGTAGAACTTACCCATTCTTACTCAAGGTGTTTATTGATCTGTAATGTCTTGCTGAAGCCATCATGTAACTAGTTTTATAAATTTTCTATAGTTCCTTCTTTTAACCCCTGCGCCATCTCTCTAGCCCCATATCTTTTGATTGTAGAACTTACCCATTCTTATTCAAGGTGTTTATTGATCTGTAATGTCTTGCTGAAGCCATCATGTAACTAGTTTTATAAATTTTTTATAGTTCCTTCTCTTACAATATTTCTTTATGGCTAAATAATTACTCTTGTTTTTGTTAATGAATTAACTGTGTGTGTGTGTGTTTTGTGTATATGTGTGTTATATGCTTATACATATTTGTGTGTGCATGTGTGTGTATCTGTGTACACATGTGCGCGTGTGTGGATGACAGAGGTCAATGTCTGGTGTCTTCCTCTATTGCTCTCCACCTTAGTTTTGGAGACAGGGTCTGTGATAGTTAGGGCTGATTGTGAACTTGACAAGACTTAGAATCACCTGAGAAACAAGCCTCCAGGCACACCTATGAGGAATTATTTAGATTAGGTTAGCCTTTGGGCATGTCTGTGAGGGACTGTCTTGATCAGGTTAATTGATATGCAAAGACCCAGCCTAAGGGAAAGCATCACTGTTCCCTGGACTTGGTTTCTGGACTGCACAAAAAGGGGAAAGTGAGCTGAGCATAGGCATTCCTCACTGTCTTCTTCCTGACTGTGGATGCAATGTGACCAGCTGCTTTAGGCCCTTGCCATCTAGACTTCATCAATATGATGGACTATACCCTTACACTGTGAGCCAGAATAAACCCTTCCTGCCTTCAGTTGCTTTTGTCATGCTATTTTATCAGAACAACAGGAAAAGCTAAGACGGGATTGCTCACTTGCAATTTAGCTAGACTGTTAGGTCAGCAAGCCCCTAAGACCCTCTTGTCTCTGCCTCCCTTGCATTGAGATTGTGGATGTGTGTTGCTGTGCTTAGCTTTTTTATATGGGTGCTGGTTATCCTAACTCATGCCCTCCTAGTGCATGCAGCAGTTTACTCACTGAGCTATCTCCCTAGTCTGTGCAATGTGTTTTGATGCCTTTCTTATTTTTGATTTTTTTCTTTTATAGATTTCATGCATTCATAACTTAATGAAGTACTGGGAGTTGGTGGTTTACAAGGACTAGTTGGAGAAAGTAGGTGATGGTGGTGTGCCCTTCAAGGGTATATTTTGTCCATCTCTCTGATCAGTCTCTCTTTTCTCCCTTTCTCTCTCTCTC
>NW_008329666.1:776257-796602 GCF_000622305.1 Nannospalax galili
TCTCTCTCTCTCTCTCTCTCTCTTTTCTTGGCTTTGTCCTACCATACACTCCCAACCACGATATTCTGCATCATCACAGGCCTAGGAACATCTGTCAAGTCACCCACAGACTGAAATCACTGAAACAATGAGCCAAAATAAATCCTTTATGCTTTAAGTTTATATTCTCAGGTATTTTGTCACAACAACAGAAAGCTAACTAATATATGTGTTAAGTTTCACCAGCCTAGAACTAAGTTCCAGGACAAAGTCTGATGCTCAGTGTTCAATTCTACCCTCCAGTAAATGGGGTCTTGAATCACCATATTCTTCTAATTTTGGAGCAGTATTAGTAAAGACAGTTTCTTGATTACCTAGGATGTTTAACTGCATCATACTTGAGTTCCGCACCTGTAAATGCATTCCAAATCATGAGTCCATCCTACTAGATTGAGGCAGAGATCTACCTGGTACCAGAGCAGCCCATATGTGAGCACTAGTCTGATAATACCTGGAGAATATGTTGTGGAAACAGTCTCTTGCTCACCAAGAATCATGAAAAGCATTCTTACACTAGAGTCTCCCAGACACAGAGGCTTTTACAGAGTTGGGAGAAGGGTATGTGTGTCCCACACCAACTCCAAGGCTGGAAATAATGTGGTAAAAACTCAATTCTGTACCACTACACAGGTTTCTGCTTGATGCCAGGAGTCAGTCCAAAGATGCCATCTGTGAGCTTTGGACTGCTCATGAGGCCTTCAGTTTCTACTAGTGTTGTGCCTCTCCCTGAGCTCCAGGACAAAGCACTGTGCTAACTGACATCCTGTTCCCCTGTGGGTAGAGTCCTACTTCTTGCTCTGCCACCTGATGTTGAGGTGAAGTGGTGGTTACAGTCAGCCACCTGGTCTAAGGCAGTTCTAGTGACTCATCGATGGCGTCCACCTGACATTCGTTATAGGGCTTTACCATGGTAGAACTGGTACTGGATTTAGAGTCTAAGACCTAGACTTAATTCTGTTTCCTTCTCCCAAAAAAGATCTCTCTTTCCACATTGGGCTTACTTAGAATTGGGAAAGGTAATGTAAGAAACTCATTCCATCTTGTTTCTTTTAATAATGTTTGTTGTTGTTATGCAAAAAGCAAGCAGCACTATGATTCCTCACCGTATTTCCTTAGCTTTTGTGAAGTTAGCTTTGTGTATGAGCAGAACTTCAGTTAGGTGTGTCAGTGTGTCTGGGAGATCTTTTTTTGCCACCATCCTGCTGTGTAACTACTTCCTGGAGGAGATTTGATAAGCATTTAGTCTAATTTGCTTCCCAGAAGCTTTCTTTTCTCTTTGCTGTTTGGAACTTGAAAATTCACATTCATTTGCTTCTGGCCAGACACTTCAACTTTTTATTCTAATCCTGTATTTTCTGTTTAAAATGGAAGCCTACAATCATATATTATCCCAAAGAGAAAATAGATTTGAATCTAAAATGTAAAGCCTTCAAGTTCTCTGTTCTCAATATTTTTCCACAACATAGGCAGAAATGAAAAGTGGTGATTATGTATATTTTTGCTGAGCTCTAATGAGAAAAAAGAAGCAATTGAAGAGCATGGAATCTCTGTGAATGTATCACCACAGTTCATTTCATATGATGAACAAATACAGCATTTCATATGATGAACAAGCACATCCATCTGTATATCTAACTTTAGAAAACATATGCTATAATTGTTGATTCTTCTATATGCTTGAAAGATATGGAAGGGAAAGAATATTAATGTTGGAAAAATTCACACTTAAAACATGCTCATTGTTTAAATATTCCTGTAGGTTCTAGTTCTGTGTAGCTATTACTAAACTTAGTGTATTTCATTATTAAACAAAAATTTTAGGTCTTCAAATATCAAAGTGTGAAGATTGATACACGGTTGTTTAAAATAACCATAATTTTGAATTTTCTGAGAATTCCAAAGAATACTGATTTATTGTCCCTGAATTTCAAAAAGTAACATGCCAGGAATTTGTAAACACCGAGAAACTTGCTTTTTGAGGCTGATTTTATAATTCTAAAATGAATCGTTGTTGCTGTACCAATGTAGTTTTTTAGAATAATATATGGCAGAAGTTTTAAGATACAAAAGGACTGCTGGAATTCTGGACTCATTTCTGTTTATTAGGTAAATGAGATGAGAGCAATCCCCTCCCAGAACTGATACGGAAATACTATAGTAATGGAAATTTTCTAATATGTGTTTTTTTTCAGCAACGCATTTTTCTCTCCTTTACATTTTGTGAACTATGAAGTGAGTGAGAACTCTGTGTATCCAGAAGGTTGTATATCCAGACACTTCAACTAAGTATTAAATTTTAATTCTGTAAATGTATTAACAATAAAGAATATGTTCTTGGGAAATCATATAACATTTCTTTTCCAACTTAATGAAAATATTGATGAAATTTAGGAAAATATGAATCGAAGTATTTGGACACACTGTTATGAAGTTCTTATGGTCTGATCTTATGATTGGAACTCTGAAAAAGTTTTTTCGTCTTTTCGAGACAGGGTCTTCCTGTAGCCTCAGCTGTCCTGGAACTATGTGGACCAGGCCGGCCTCGAACTCATAGAGATCCTCCTGCCTCTGCCTCCCAAGTGCTGGGATTAAAAGCATGTGCCACCACGCCCGGCTTTTGGAACTTTTAAATTTTTTTAAAAAGCTGTAAAAGTTCCATTTGTCTTTCAAAGTACTTTAGTTACATAATTTCTGGGAGTATTAAGGCAGATACTGAAAAGATGCTTCCTAAATTATTTTTAAGATTTATGTTTGATGTGAGACCAGAAGGAAAGCAATATTTCCCAGGAGCCAGTGAAGAATGCATAAGGGGCTTAATGGGAAATGAGAAGTCTATTAGTTGTTAATATTTAAGAGTCATAATTCCAGTTTTGGCCTTATCTCCCTGTTACAATCTTATTATTCAAAACTGGGAAGGAGATTTTGATTGAAAAAGTCCTATTAAATCACCGAGCAGTAGTAAGCAGGGTGTGAGGACGTGTTATTTCCCTAGTGCCTTGCAGTGTAATTCCTTTATTAAAATACTAGATCATATCGAATGTGAGAATGCAGTTTCATCTCATGTTTACACATTTTGATACCATCAGTGCATTAAGAGACACTGTGGTTTGCCCCATCTGGGGGAACTTAACAGTCTACACATAAGTTTTCTGTTAGACATATTAGGTAAGCTGCTCTTAGGCAACTCAGTGAATGCTGGAGTTTTGAAAAATCTCTGTGCTGCCTGGTTTAAGTGTAAAAAGACAATTCAAAACTACTGCCATCTTTGGCCTGCTGAATAAACTTTTTTAAAATAAGAAAGGCAATGACAATCATTCAGATTTCATTGTTCTGGTCAGAAAAGTGAAAGAACAACATGGCAGAGCTGATTCAACATTTAGGCTTTGTCTCAACAAAGGAGTGAGAATACTAATTTTTTAAAATTATTTATTTTTATTTAATGTGTATGAGTGTATTGTCTGCATGTATGTAAGTGCACCCAGGCTGTGCCAATGCCCACAGAGGTCAGAAGAGGGCATCAGACCCCCTGGAACTAGAGTTATGGATAGTTGTTAGCCATTATGTGGGCTCTGAGAATTGAACCTCGGTCCTCTGCAAGAGCAGCCAGTGCCCTTAACCTCAGAGCCATCTCTCCAGCCCCAAGAATACTCTTAATCTTCTGAGACAATCTCTGACTCCTACACAAAATGAAAAAAATATTAACGTGTCAAACATAAGATGCCAATTCATTATGGATTTTGTTCCTAACACTGAAAAGCATATTTTTACCATAGACTAAATTCCAGTATCTGTAATACCAATCCTTTAACCTTTGCTTTGAGTACTTGATGGAGCTATGGTATTTATTACACTTTTGTTTCATACTGGAGAAAGCACACAGAATCTGTGGCTTTGCACACTACATTCATATTGTTCAGTGTGAGATTTATGTGAGCGTCCCACATTTCACCTTCAGTGTTTCAAGAAGCTCCTGCCGTCCCTAATTTCAATGATTATTCAGTGAGCAAGGATGTTTATTCAAAGTCCACTACTTCAGATCCACCCAATACCTGAAGCAAAAGTATTAGTATTAGTATTATAGTATTATTAGTATTAGTATTAGTATATATATATATACTAAATAGCTCTTGAGTGACCTAAATCCTCACATGCAGGCAGTGTGGTACAGCCACAGGGAACACAGACCCCATAGCAATTTAGCTTCAATTATAATCAAGTCTGTTATCTCTTTAAAACAAAAGATCTTATTTCCTTGTATTTGAATTTAGTTTATGCTGAATTTATCCTGTGCCTTAAGTTTTGTTTCTTTAGTTTCTTCTGGGATATCTTTTTTCATTTCCTGTGCAGCCCCCTCTTAAGGCTTAGGAACAATTCACTCCTTTTCAGTGAGGATCATCTGGATGGGAAAGGGGGAGCTCATGTGAGGGTTAATCCAACATGAGCTCAGTAAGTGCAATGGCACATTTTGGATGCTTTGTTCCTCTGGACAGGTTCAAAGACTAGAAACTCTATGCCCAAACCCTTAAGTTCAGCATTGCTCTACATTTTTAGGCATGTGCCCAAAAATTCAGCACTATTTTAGGGTCACTGACCCTGTGTTCAGCGGCACTGTTTGAGCTGTGCATACCTACAAACTCCACCATTATACCACCAGGATAGCACACATTGCTTCTTTAAAGCGATATCTTTCAGATATGCAAACCCTCAATGGCTTGGTCAGTTTCACAAGTCTTCTTAAAGTGAATGTAAAGATGTGAACCTCTTGATTTGCATGATTTTGTAGGGTTTTCTGGGTCAAGAGAGTCGTGATCCATTTTTCCAGGTCACATCAGACCACTTATAGGAAGAGCTTATTATATACGTGGGGGGCAGATGTTTGTGGCATGAATACAGTGCCTGCAGAAGTCAAACAGGATGTCAAATCCTCTGGAACTGGAGTTATGTGTGTTAATGAGCTACTTCATTTGGGTGTCAGGGTCCTGTGGAAGAGCAGTGTGATGGATAGTTTTTGTTGGGATAAGTCAAGAGTGCCTCAAATGTAGAGCATGGCTGCCAGGCCAGATACTGCCCAATGAGGGCAAGAAGCTGGCCAGCTCCCCTCTAGGGACACTGTCTCTTACCCAACAACCCCCAAGCAAAACCATTAAGCCTCTAATCCTTTAATCCTAACTAGGTCCCTTGTAGATTGTGCCACCAGAGGACAGGATAAAGACCACGTAGCCTTAGTAGTCCCCTCCCTCCCCCTGCCTGCTGACCTGCCAGAAAACCCAACCCCTGCCTCTTTGCCTGAGAAGTTTTCCTATATAAACCTATGATTCCACCATAATAAATGAGCTGTCCACTGACACAGCCTCCCATTGTACTTGCCGTGCCCAAGGCCTCCCATCCCCCACCAGTCTCTCTCCTCGCCCCGACCTTCTACTATGGGGACTGGTATGGTTGGTCTCCCAGCAGCAGTGGGGTTCAGGCCAAGGGGAGGCTAGCAGGCAGGTGATCCTGTGTTGTCTAAGAAAGAAGACTGAGATCAGGCCAAAGGAAAAAGCCAGTAAGTAGCATTCTTCCATGGTCTGTGCTCCAGGTTCCTGCACTGAGTTCCTATCTTGGGCTCCCTCAATGATGGACTGTGACCCAAGAGATGTAAGATAAAATAAACCCTTTCCTCATCAGGTTGGTTTTGGTCAGTGTATTTATCAGAGCAATTGAAAGTCACTAGAACAAGCAGCAAGTACTCTTAACTTCTGAGCTCTTTCCAGTCCCAGTTCATTATCTCTTAGCTATGTGAGAAGGAAAAGTTACTACTTTGTAGTCATCTTACATATCCAGTGCATTCCAATTCCCAAATCTACTGTTTTAATCATTTACCTCTGTCTCCAAGCCCATCTTTCTCCCCCACAAACCTTTGACTCACAACATGTGGCAATGTCCTTAATCAATTCAAAGGAAAAAAGGGAAGCACTCAGAGTGATCTGAAACCTTACTCAATCTCCAGCGATGTCTCTAACTTTTCCCTATACATCCCATAGTAGGGTATTGGTATGCATGGAGGTGACTGTCAGTGTGCTCTGTGTACAGGACTATTGGATTTTACGCAAATATTTGCAGAACATAGAATTCAAATTGCTTAGCTATTAAAAGCTGTGCAGACCAGTAATTTCCCATGGCAGGTAATCTTGTATTTGTTTCTAGAAGTCTAAAGTATAGAAATATTTTATTATAGTGTTTAAGTACTTTTTAAAATAGTTAAATTTAAAATTATTTTAGTAGATATATAAATTTCTCAGATTTCAAAATTTTGTTCGTTAGAAATGCAACTATTATTCTATGATATCTATCCTCTGAGATCGACATATGATCCCATTTACACAGTTTTTATAATTGGGATTTCTGATATCAGTAAATGGGAGAGGAATTCTGGGATGGCCAATTCCAGATGATGGAAAGGGGTACAATGTTCATCTTTATTATCAGAGAGTGAATTTAAGATAATTACTGACCAGGATAACACAGGCTCTTCTGAGTCAAAATGCAAAGTGGCTCCTACAAAGTGCTAGTGTATACTAACAGAAGAGCGCCCATAGTTTTAATATCCAACAATAGCAAGTCAACACCATCATGCAAGTTTCAAGAATGTACTGACTCTAGCTACTGAGAAACAGAGACCTCAAGTCAAAGCTTATTACTTATGGAGCGATCAAAGTAGAATTAATGAGTAGTAACAATTTACTAGATCTGCATAACCTACAATACTCTGGACAAATAAGTTGAGCTGTTCACAGTACAGAATCATGGGCTCTGAATCAGTTCTCCATTCTTAGAGGCCCGCAAATGAAAACAAAGAAAAGAGCTACTGTAGCTCAACAGGTAGGTTCTCTAACATTTCATCCTATCCTTCCCCAAAGAACACAAGGAACTTCACACTGTGGAAAGGAAAGGAAAGGGCTGCCACACTTTTTAGGTAGACCAGGAAGCTGAGTTCTCCCTAATTTTAATTCCAGTAAACCACAAAGTCAATGTGACCTGATGGATGAGACTTCTTGCATCATGTGGTAAAATGAAGACCATTGCCTCAAAGCTAATGGAACAACGGGTCCACTTGTCATTTCTACAGAATAGACTGTATTCCTAAATGACCACTGGCAGAATCTCTATAATGACCCACTGACCTGTGATATAAGAGCCATTATAAGAGAAGGCCAAATGCAAGGTACTAGTGCTAAGTATTCTGAAACTTACTACCTAACTGCATGATACATGTATGCCAAGTGCTGCACATTTAACCCAATAAAGGTAGATTTCTTGATCAAATGACACTCAGAAATGGGTGATTGTGGATGGTGCTGTTCATCCCCACAGGATCCAAAGATCTGTAATCTTGCCTTTGTGTGTCTTTTCCTGTCACAAGTCACCATCATTCTTTAAGTCCATGGATGGCATTGAGAGAAAGAGGCTGAAGATAAAATCATATTACTGAAATGTCTTGACTCAAAAATAACAGGCAGAGCTACCATTCATGTTCATTTGCTAACATACAGTCCCATGATCACATCTAGATACAAAGGAAGCTGATAGACATATTCTAGCTGTTACTTCAGGAAGAATAAATGAATGATTTTTTTGGTGTGGTAATCTGCTACAAGGGAAACCTTAGCAGGTTTGGTTCTGAAATGGTTTCATCTAGCAGCAGGTACAGGCTGCTTCTGGGTTACATTCCTACTGAAATGTGACCCTAGAAAACAGATTTTTAAATTGCATCTCTCCTTACTTGTTAGCTCTTTATAAAAAATGACCTAGGCACAGGCTAATAGTTTGTCCAATAGACCTCTCAGAATAGATAAAGGCTAGTAACATTCATGTCCCATGGAAATACTCCTCAGAACTCCTGCTTAAGAGATGTTTAGAAAACTAACAGTGATAAGAACATCAGAAACAAACAGGTTGTGAGGAAAATGCATAGGAAGATGGTAAGACCTGTGACCAGCTGAAGAAACAGACATGACTTCTCATCTAGACATTCCAGACTCAAAACTGAATGCACTAAATCAGCACCATTAAATTGGTCTACTTTATGGTACTAAGACAAGCTTTCTGTTTGTGATAGACTCATTATGTTAGTGGAGGTTAGTTTTCAATATCTATTCATGGAATAAATTAGCAAATGTGACTTGCCAGAAAGCAGAGGCAGAGCTGAACTCTGTGAGATCATGGCCAGCTTGGTGAACATAGTGGTTTCCAGGTCAGCTGTGGCTTAGGGAGACCCTGTCTCAAAGAAAAGAAAGAAAAGAAAAGAAGAGGAGAGAAGAGGTATGTGTATGTGTGTGTACATATGCACGCACATGCACACATATTGGTAGACTATTGACAGGATCTGGTATGTATCTGTTGCTTTTTCCTAAACAGAGGACCTTCCCCATCTTTATGGATAACAAATCCCTACTTGTATTTGGAGAATGCTTCCCATTTCCACAGTTCTTTGCTGTGTTTTCATCTGCTTGAGTTTGCATGGGTGTTGTATATGCTGACACCATTGCTGTAGGTTCACATGAGAAGGGTCCCAGGAGCCTGTAGAACTCTATTTTCATATGGTCATGCACTTCCTCCCTGGCACTTACAATCTTTCCACCCCCTCTTCTGAAATGGTCCCTGAGTCCTGGGTGGGTAGAGTTTAATATAGGAGTCCCATCCAAGGACCAACATTCGGCAGACTCTTACTCTCTACACTCTGGAAATTTAGGACATCTTGTGTTCCTGGCCCTCTGTTGCATGAGGGAGCTTCATTGATAAGAATTGAGAGATGCATTAGTGTTCTCATTACCCCTTCTTCTATATTTCATTAGCTTTAGGTGTGGAGGTTGCATTGTAGATGTTCCACTTAGGCTTGGGCAATTCACAGACAATCTCTGTGTCTGACTAGTTGTGGAACGCTGTAATAATCTCTGTCTATTGCGAAAAAAAGAGCTTCTTTGATAAGTGGTGACTGAGATAATTTTCTGTAAATATAAGGACCCATATTTTCCACATAGTAAGAAATTAAATTTGTCTAAGGATGTGGCAATGGTGGGGTTTTCTCTAAGATCTTTGACCTCTCCATTAATGTGTATTTGGCTAGGTTTACAGTACCACACTTGAGTTTCCTCCCATTGAGTGGACTTTAAGTCCAATGAAGTAGCTGTTTATTACCCTCAAGATAAAAGTGCCACTACTGCACCAATGTAGTTTTCTCTGCTGGTCATTGATGTGATTATTAGGCTTTAAAGCTAGGGTTTGGCTGTAGATGGCTGTTCTCCTTTAACAGCTGTGTAGTGCTCTCCTAAGCTATGAGAGCAAACCTTCAGGGCAGGTGGCCTCCAAGTCAGTTCCAGCTCCATTGCTCCACATCCTGTATCCAAAGTATGTCCTGTCTTCAGCAATAGGGTCTTACCTTCAAGTCCTGGGAGGCAATCAAGAGCTGCGGCAATAGCCTATGTAATCTGGGGAGTCTCTTGGAATACCCTGGCCAACAACTCAAAGGAAGGTTTGTCCTCTCTGATACTGTTTCTTGTTATGTAGACTTCAGCTATTCACATGGATTCATGTAGAGATATGTACAGTAATTTGTCAGTAGGATTTTGGACTAATGACTCCCTCTGCTTTTTTATACGAGCTTTGTGTTATCTCTTCTTTCTCTCTCTCTCTCTCTCTCTTTCTCTCTCTCTCTCTCTCTCTCTCCCCCTTTTTAACCCTCCCTCCATGTTCTCCCCATTTAAAGAATCCCCATCTCTCCCTTGATAATATGAGTCTCCTATGGTCCCACCTCTCTTGAGCTTATTTTTCCCCTTTATCCATAGTTCCTTCTATAACCTTCCCCTCCCCATCCCATTTAAATACTCCCATTTTACCATTTATCTGTTAGTAACACCTTAATTTTTAAAATTAATGATGTTCCTGTAAATAAGATCTCAAATGGAAATCAAATTCATCTCTTCCTTTTAAAAATTTGGAGAATTTGGAAAGTGAATGGCAAACTTACACTATAGGAACAGTGAGATATTTCACATTATTGGTGAAGCTCGGTAGTCAGAGTTCTGGTCACCTCATGTGAGCTGAAACTATGGTCCCCTCCCATGAATCTCGAGCAGTGGACCCCTCTTTTGAGCTGGATCTGTGATCTCCTCCTGAGAACCAAAGTTATGGCCCCATCTTGTGAACCTGGAGTGGAAGTCCCCTTCCGTGAGCTGGAGTTGTAGTCCCCTCCCATCATCCTTGAGCTGTGATCTCCCATGAACCTGGTGCTGTGGTCTCCTCCCATGAACTTGGAGTGGAGGTCTCCTTCAGTGAGCTGGAACTATGTTTCCCTCCAGTGATCCAGAGTTGTGGACCCCTCCTGTGCTGGAGCTGTAGTCCCCTGCCATGAACCTGGAACTGAGTTCCCTTCCTGTGACTTAAAGTTGTGATTCCTTCTCCTGAACTTGGAGCTGTGATCATCTCCTTTGAACCTGGAGTTGTGTTCCCCTCTTGTGAGGTAGAGGTGTGGTCCCTTTCTGTGAACTGGAACTGTAACCCCCTCCCACCTCTTTCTTTTGTAATGACATTACCTTATTCTTGGAAACAAGGCCACTAAGTAAAAAAATATTAAAAGCCAGGCTTCTTTGCCCTTAAGTAGGAGCCCAGACTTCAGTAGTCTGCCCGAGAGTACCTGGATCTGGCCTCCACATGGTGGTGAGCTTCCCAAATTGTACCATGCCCATCCCCCTGCATTGGAACCACCTGAAGTCCATCCTACCACCCCAGGTCTAGGCATCTCTGCTCTTCAGTAGAGGCCTAGACCTTGCAGACTGCCTGAGACTACCTAAATTAGACTTCCCCTTAACGAGATTCCAAAATTATGCTGTGATTGCTTCTAGTAGGGGCCAGACCTTAGGAGGAAGCCTGAGAGCACCTGACTGGCACCTGTCTGGATCCTGAATTGGACCTCTGAAGAGCTTTTGAGTAGCTGGACTGAAGCCATCCAGCCCCTCCAACATAAAATCAAAAGAGAAAAACTGAAGCCTAGATCAACCAGCTTTACATACCCAGTAAGAAAACAACCAAGGCACAACAATAATACAAATGGAAGCAAACTTCAACTCAACAAAGTTTGAATTTCATACAACAAACAACAAAAGAAATTCACATGCCAAAATCACAACAGAAAAATAATAATAGGGAAAACCAAAATAACACACTCCCACCAAACACCACCAGTCCTGTAGTTCTACAAGGAGAAACACCTAAAGATAACCCAGAACACAGAATTTAAAAGAACAATCATAAACATGATCAAGGAATTTGATGAATTTAAAGAACACACAAATAAATAAATAAAAGAACTAAAAGAAGATAGGGATAAAATTCTGACTGAATTCACAAAAGAGACAGGAATATTGAAGAAAACTCAAGTTGAAATTGAGAAGGAAGTGAAAACTCAATAAGCCAATTTGAAACAAGAGAAGAAAGACTTACCACCAGAATGAATGAAATGGAAAACAGAATATCAAGACTGGACAATAAAGTTGAAGAATTGGATCACTCAAACAAAGATTATGAAAAAATTTTAAAAATACAGGAATGGAATATTCAGGAAATGAGGAAATGAATGACATCATGAAAACACCAAATTTATACATCATAGGTATAGAGGAAGAAGAACCATCAAGTTAATGGTATTGAACAGATCTTAAACAGGCTTGTAGAAGAAAATTTCCAAAATTAAGGAAAGACATGCCCATACAAATACAGGAAACACATAGAACACCAAATAAACAGGAACAAAAAAGAAATGCCCCACGGCATATCAGAGTAAAAACACTAAATGTTCAGAACAAAGAATAGTGAAAGCTTCAAAAGGAAAATAAGTCACATATAAAGGAAAACTCATCAGAATTAAAACTGACATATCAATGTAAACTATGAGAGTGGGAAGAGCCTGGACGAAAGTATTCCCAGTTCCAAATGACCATAGATGCCAACAGAATACTTTACCCAGCAAAATGTCTATTATAATTGAAGGGGAAAGAAAAATCTTCCATGACATAAATAGGCTGAAAGAATACATGTTCAAAAGACCAGCCCTTCAGAGAATACTTTAAGCAATACAAAAAAGGGAAAAATAAACAGCTATACCAAGGGATAACAGAAGGAAACTAAGTAAAGATATAACTGTGGAAATGCAGTTAGGCCAAGAATGCAAACAGAAATTAAAATGACAGTAACCAATACACATCTTTCAATAATAACTTTAAATATCAATGAACTGAGCTCCCCAGTCAAAAGACACAGGTTAGTTGAATGAATTAAGAACAAAATGCATCTTTTTGTTGTCTACAAGAAACCCATCTCACCTTCAAGGACAGGCACTACCTTAAGGTAAAAGGATGGAAAAGAATACTCCAAGCAACTTCCACTAAGAAAGAAGCAGGGGTTGCAATTCTAATATCTGACAAAATAGACTTCAAACTAAAAATAATCAGAAGAGATAAAGAAGATCACTTTATTCTGATCAGAGGAACAACTGACCAAGAGATATTACAATCATGAACATATATGCACCAAATTCTCGTGTACCCAATTTCATTAAAAAAGTACTACAGAACTTTAAGACACTGATTAACCCCAACTAACTAGCAGCTGTGAAATTCAGTATCCCACTGTCTACATTAGACAGGTCAACTGGACAAAGAATAAATAGACATCTGAATTAAATGATACCATACATCAAAAGGACCTAACAGACATCTACTGAACATTCTACCCAAGAACCAAAGAATATATTTTCTGTTCACCACCCCATGAAAATTTCTCTAAAATTGATCACATACTGGGTCACAAACCAAACCTCAACAGATACCAAAATAATTGAAATAATTCCATGTGTACTATCAGATCACAACTCAATAGAGTGTCCAGTCAACACCGAAAGAAGCCCTAGTATTGACACAAACTCATGGAGATTAAACAGTACACTCCTGAATAATGAATTGGTCAAAGAAGAAATTGAAAAAGAAATAAAAGTATTCCTGGAACTAAATGAAAAGGGTAATACATATACAACAAAACCTCTGGATGCTGGGCATGGTAGCACACACCTTTAATCCCAGCACTTGGGAGACAGAGGCAGGAAGATCTCTGTAAATTCAAGGCCAACCTGGTCTAATAGTGAGTTCCAAGCCAGCTGGGGCTACAGGGAGACCCTGTCTCACAAAGACCCCAAAAAAGTACCTAATACAACAAAACCTCTGGGACACTTTAAAAACAGTCCTAAGAGGGAAGTTTATAGCTCAGAGTAACTACATTTAAAAATCAGAAAGAGCACAAATAAATGACTTAACATTGCAACTCAAGACTCTGGAAAGGCAAGAACAAATGAAACCCAAACCCAACAGATGAGAAGAAATAACAAAAATCAGAGCAGAAATTAATGAAATAGAAACAAAGAAAACAATACAAAGAATCAATGAATCTAAGATCTGGTTTTTTGAAAGCTAAACAAGATAGATAAACCCTTAGCCCAGTTAACCAAAAGAAATTAAGAGCAAATCAAAATCAAAATCAGTAATGAAAGGGGATACATCATGACAGATGACAAAAAGATCCAGAACATTATAACAGAATGCTTTAAAAACTCATACTCTATTAAACTTGAAAACCTAAAAGAAATGAATCAATATCTAATATCACAGGACTCACCAAAGCTAAACCAAGAAGTTATCAACAGTTTAAAAAGACTTTTACAACATAAAAAGAAAATTTAAACAGTAATACAAAACCTCCCAACTAAAAATCAGGAGCCCAGATGAGTTTACAGTAGAATTCTACCAGACATTTAAAGATCTACAACCAATATTACTTACATTATTCAAAAAAAAATAGAAGCAGAGAGAGAACTCCCAAATTCCTTCTATGCATCCAACATCACTCTAATACCAAAACCAGGTAAAGACACAACCAAAAAAGAAAATTATAGGCCCATTAATGAACATAGGTGCAAAAATTCTCAGCAAAATACTTGCAAGCAGCATAGAGTCACACATCAAAAAAGATCATCCACTATGATCAAGTAGGCTTTATTCCAGAGATGCACAGATGGTTCAATATACATAAGTCAATAAACATCATAAATCATATAAATGGATTCAAAGACAAAGATGACATGGTCATCTCAATAGGTGCAGAAAAGGTCATTGTCAAAATTCACCATGCATTCGTAATAAATGTCCTGGGAATTGAACTAGAAGGAACATACCTCAACATAATTAAAGATAGTTAAAGATACATACAAAAAAAACCCCACAGCCAACATCATTCTAAATGGAAATAAAAAAAAAAAACTGGAAACATTCAGGAAAGAGACAAGGATGTCCACTATCTCTACTCCTTTTCAATATAGTGCTTGAAACTCTTGCTAGAGCAATAAGAAAGGGAAAAAAATTAAAGGAGTCCTAACTGGAAAAGAAGAGTTCAAATTATCCTTTTTTTTTTTTTTTTTGCATATGATATAATACTATACCTATGTGATCCAAAAAACTCCTCCAGAAAACTCTTAGAACTGATTGTCACTTGCAGTAAAGTGACAGGTTAAAAAATTAATCTATAAGAATCAGTAGCCTTTCTATATATCAACATCAAGCTATTGGACAATGAGTACAGGGAAACACTCCCATTCATAATAATCCTAAAAAAATAAAATATCTCAGAATAAATCTGACCAAAGTCATCAAAGATCTCTACAATGAAAATTTTAAATCTTTAAAGAAAGGGATTGAGGAAAACATCAGAAAATGGAAGGACCTCCCAAGCTCATGGATTGGAAGAATTAATATTGTGAAAGTGACCTTCCTGACAAAAGCAATATATACATTCAATGTAATCAAAATCAAAATTTCCATGATATACATCACAGAATTATTTAAAAAAAAATCTATATTAGTGACTTTTCTGTTGCTGTGATAGAAACACTGACCAAAGTGACCTATCAAAGGAAGAGTTTATTTGAGGTTATGGTTTCCCGGGTGCAACCATGGCGAAAAGGCTTGGTGGCAGAGGTGGCTGGAGCGGGAGTGGAGGCTGGGTTCTGCATCTTCCAGCAGGCATAGGAAGCAAGACAGAGAGTGGAGATATGGCAAGGCTTAAGAACTCTCTAAGCCTGTCCCCAGTGACGTGCTTCTTCCAGCATATCCACACCTTTAGGACCTCCAAAAATAGCACCACCAACTGGGGACAAAAATGTCCAAATACTTGGAGCCTATGGGGGACATTCTCATTCAAACCATCACATTCTACTCCCTGGCCTCCATAGGTTCATGACCTTATAAAATGCAAAATGCATTTAGTCCAACCTTAAAAGTCCCCATAGTGATTACCAGTCTCAATACTATTAAAAAATCTAGAGTTCAAAGTCTCTTCTGAGACTCAGAGCAATCTCTTAACTGTAAGCACCTGTAAAATCAAGACATATTGCATACTCCCAACATACAATGGAACCAGATACACATTACCATTCCAAAAGGGAGGAAGAGAGGCATAGTGACGAAATATCAGATGAAAACAAGACCAAAAACTTAACTGTCTCAGCTAAAATAACTATAGGTCTCAGGTCACACTGTCTCCATTTCTTAGCAGGCTCCATCCTGTCAGTCTTAAGTCTCTGTTCCTAGAAACTGTAAGTTTCCTTTGCCCCATACTGTGGGCTAAGATTAGGCACACCCAGACATGCCTTGCTTATCTGAGTCTAACAGAAACCACCTGAAATTCCTGACCATAAAAGGGCATCCAGAGGCTGATAGGGGAACCCTACCGTAAAAGGAAAAATTGAGACATTCCAGATGGCTAACTATGACTATAACCAATGAAATTTCCCCCCTACAAGGTATTCAGAGTTACCCAATCAATTCAGAGTTCACCTAGTTTGTGCAGGCTTTTTCAAGAGTTGCCAATAAAAACCCCCACTCATTGTTTGTCAGGGCTGGACTCCATTCATTGGCTCCCAGAGTCTGTGCCTGACTGGTCATTCAAGAATTGGAATTCTTTTCAACAAAATCTTCTAAATTTTGAATTTTGGTGGGTGGTCTCCAATCATTCCTGAACCTCAGACCTAAAATTTTGGGGGCTTGTCTGGGATTCGGGAATATTGGATGGACCCTCTTTCTGGGAAGAGCACTCGTCTGCTGGTGAGGTTCAGTGAGTTTTTCTCTGGTTTCTGTTTATTGTGTCCAGACAATCTGGGGCCCACAGCACACCAGGCAGATGCGCTATTGGTCTCAGAGCTGGAGGAGTCCAGGGTACACCCCGACTCCTCTTTTGGTGGGGGATCCAGGGGATATTCTGGCCTGCCCCCCTTTGAAAAAGGAGCAGTCTTCTCAAATGACTCTGCATGCTGCAAAATCTTTCCACCAGCTCACAGAGATCTCCCTTCTTCAGTTGTCTCTGCTTCCTTCTTGCAGTTTTGTTTTCATTACCATGTGATTCTCTTGTTCCTGATTGCCTTAATACCTTCTCCCCTCCTATTCTTTCTTGAGATCTCTCCCAAGATGTGTCAACAGGTTTCCTCTATGCCTCTTGACCTAGTCCTTGACCATTTCTCAGATTTCCAGAAGGCAGCTTATGATAATCATTTTCCATGTGTTTGGGATTTCGTGTAATTTTGTCATGTATGTCTACAAGTTTTCTCATATATTGAGACCTCAAGTAATTCTGTCATGTGTGTCTGTGATCATTGTCTTCATATGTTTCCATCAAAATAAACTGGCCACTTCAGCTATTATTTTCTTTCATTTATTGTGCACAAGATTATTGGTTTTACTTTGATTTGTTTTGGCATGCCTAACTAAAATACATTTGCAAATTTATTTTTTTTAAAGGATATTTTGATAGTACATTCAAAGATATTATAGATTTGGGTACCTAAATATCTTTAAATTTATTGGATAATGTCTCTAGGTCTATTAAATGTTTCACAAAACTCAAGTGCTAGTTGTTTATACAAAACAGTATCTGAAGCCAGGTGTGGTGGCTCACGCCTTTAATCCCATTGCTCACAAGGCAGAGGCAGGCAGATCTCTGAGTTCAAGCCTAGCCTGGTCTGCATAGTAAGTTCCAGGCCAGCTGGGGTTACAGGGAGATCCTGTCTCAAAGACCAAAAACAATATCTGAGCTGGTTGTTTAAGAACCTTATTTGTTACATACCTTTTGGTTTGGGTTTGTTTTCATTGTGTTCGCTTTAAGGTATCTCTTTGGTTTGCTTGCTTTGGAAGTATTTTTGTTTGACATTCTCGGTCTGGTTTGTGCTGCTGTCAGACCTCTAAAGGTCTGAAAATGGTTTGAGAAAATTGAGCTCCTGTTGGTTATAGGTTTGATATGTTAACTCATCTTTAGAACTGGAGGTGAATTCTGGGACTGGTCTTCCTCCCTTATTCTTTAGGTCTTGTCTTGTTTCCTTCAGTACGGTTCTGTATACAGACAGATGTGGCCTGTTTGGGGGAGGGGTGAGTTTTGTCCCTGGAAACTCTTCTGGCTTAGATATAGCTCTGTATTTTTCTCCCTTGGAGCAATTCTCCCCTTTAGCTCTCATGTTTGAGTCTGCATCGAACTGCCTTTATACTAGCTATTGATAAAACTCCCATCAGCAGTTGAAACTAGGAATCTTAGTTTGGCTTAAATAGAGGTCTGGAAGAGCTCCCCCAGGCTCCTGGAGATGGCCACATGGCAGTGGTGCTTTTGTTTCCCTGACTAGAGGACACCTGATTTAGACCCAGTAACATATGACTTCTTTAGGAGTATCTTGTAAGAACTGATCCTCAAGATGGCCAGAACCAGTAATTAAAGCATCACAGCTTTCCTTAATTGATTATGCTGGAGGTTGTGAACATTGATTTGATAATGTTTAACTATGTTCCAGTTGCTTCTTTCTACCTAAGTGAGGTTTTGGTAGACCACTCTCTAAACTACATGAGGTTAAAAAAAAGATTTTAACTGTCTTGTGTTTTCTATAAGGCTTACCTGGGAACTTATAAAGCACAGTGTGTACACAGGTGATATTAACTTATTACATTATCTTATGTGTGTAATTTAGACTCCATGTTCTTTTAATAAGATGATGCTTCACACTACTTTCTTCTAAGTCAAACAACTACCCTCTTCATGAATTCAACTGTGTCCACTAGCAAAAGATCATTACAATTGGACTTGACTTGACTTTCATATTCTGTAATTGAAGGAGGAGGGGTAAGCAGGGTCATGTTGACCTGACTTTCATATTCTGTAATTGAAGGAGGAGGGGTAAGCAGGGTCATTGGACCCTCACCTGAGTATTCAGCTGCTCTTCCCAGCCAACTGTATATAATTTGGCCCTAATCACACGTGGTCTCCTGAATTTGGGGAGGACTAAGGTATATTAACTGGGGAAGGCTAGGAAGAGAAGGTTTGATCCATGCCAGGTAAAGGCTTTCCAGTGTAAATAATCTTAAAGGGTCACCCATACACCTCAGGATCCCCTCAGTCATCTCTGTAAGTAAACAGTAAATTCATTGGTTCCCCAGAAAAACTTTAATGTAATCAAACATTGGTTTGACACTAGAACATTGGAAGGGGATAAACATTGCTTAGTATCCCCAAGAAGAGAATTCTCACAACAGATGGAAAATTTATTTATTAGTGTTATTATGTCTCATGGTTATTAAGAAAGAGAATGGTAAGGTAAAAGATGTTAGAAGGATATAGGAATGGAGGTATTTTATTAAAAATAAGAATGCCTAAGCAAGTAATGGAGATCTGTGTAGATTTGTTACAACTTGTCAAGGATGAGAAAAAGATAATATATAGATAATCTTAAAATTTCTAAGGTCATAACTTAGTCAACTAGTTTAAGGATATCTAATAAAGATTTATTTAAAAATGTTGCCCATGCTTTATCCACATAGCACATGGTAATGAAAAGTACCAGATTGATGTAACTAACCTTCTTGGGTTTTTAATAGCCAGATTTTGAGGCCTATACTAATCTGGTCACTTAAAGGGACCTATACTAATCTGGGACTTAAAGGGACAAATTTTTGTTCCTTGCTCTCCAAGGTTGACTAAGTTCCAGGGGACTATGGAGCATCTCTCAAAATGCCCTGTAACTGTGGTGAGTCACCTGTCCTCTTGTTCAGGGAGGCCATGGAGACCCCAGAAGATGGACTTGAGCCAGTGTCCAGTCTGCAAAGAGGAGGGGCCAACACGGAGGAATCATTTCCTCCATGCTTCCAAGCAAAGCCCAGGTTAAACAGGACCTCTTGACTTATCTTCATGTAGATGGAACTGGTAAAAGAAAAGCCTGAGGAGCCAGGGGCTCCCTGCAAGCCCATGGGACCCCTGAGGAACAGATCCTCAAATGACCTTAAAAATAAAAGCAAACTGGTTTATTTGGGTCAATTGTATGGCCTTAAACACCCAAAAGGAATGTATAGCCAAAAATTAATCAGTATATTTCTTTGAGGGCCCAAAGGATTGCATCTCCCAGACATTAGACTTAAGTCCAGGTAAAATGTTATTTAGACAGTTATTTCTCAGTAGTGATTTTATTCTTAATAAGAAAATGATGCTCAGGTGTAAGACTTCAATTCTTGGTCCCCAATACTGTAGTGCCCACCTGTAGCTACTATTGTTCTAAAATGATGGCTAAATTTATTTTCTCTCCCTGTCTAGAAGACTGATCCTAGCCTCTCCAACAGCTATTAAGATGCCTGCAAGCAAACCCTGAGTCCATCACTCTTGAGTCCAGCCTTGGCAGACAGAAGAAAAATGAGGAGAAACCTAACAGAGGGATGGTTTTGGCTGCTCTCATCAAGAAATTCCAATGGACATTTGAAATTTTCCCTGTTGTGACTTTTTTCAGGTTCCCTGTCTAACACTTGTAATGCTAACTATTCTTGCCTTTACTTCTCTGTCATATCTCCCAAGCGTTGGTCAAGGACCTTCTTTTTCTCCCTATAGTTAAGAATTATGTAATTTGGGAGTCTTCTAGATAGACCCACTGAAGGGGGTACACCAATTGCCTCACCCTGCGTCCCTGTTCAGCATGGAAGAAGCCAGAGTGGTCTGCGTCCCAATTCCCTATTGGCAATTTGGGTAAGCCTCTTCAGAGGTTGATATGATAAGAATAGGAGATAGAAATTGGCTAGGCAACTAGGGTAAAAAGACCTCAAACAAAAATAGCCAGTTTCTTTTTTGGCTAAAAGCCAAAATGTCCTTGGGCCTTTTAGCAAAGTACTCTGTCCCAAAGGCCAAAAATGGTAAAAGTATTTGGGAGCTCTTAT
>NW_008329666.1:796892-809758 GCF_000622305.1 Nannospalax galili
AATAAACTCATGATGACACAGAGTCAATCTGACTCCCTCCAAAGTAGATCAGTATCAAAGATTTGATTATTCTCCAAAAGGAGTGGGGAATGAACTTCTCAACTAAACTAACTGAAGGTCCCAAGTCACACTGTCTCCATTTCTTAGCAGCCTCCATCTTGTCAGTCTAAGTCTCTGTTCCTAGAAACTGTAAGTTTCCTTTGCCCCATACCTCAGGCTAAGATTAGGCAAGCCCAAACATGCCTTGCTTATCTGAGTCTAACAGAAACCGCCTGAAATTCCTGACCATAAAAGGGCATCCAGAGGCCGATAGGGGAACCCCACCATAAAAGGAAAAATTGAGACATTCCAGACGGCTGACTATGACTATAACTAATAAAATTTCCCCCCGTACAAGGTGCTCAGAGTTACCCAATCAATTCAAAGTTTGCCCAGTTTGTGCGGGCTTTTTCAAGAGTTCCCAATAAAAACCCCCGCTCATTGCTGGTTGGGACCAGACTACATTCATTGGCTCCTGGAGTCTGTGCCTGACTGGTGGTTCAAGAATTGGAATGCTTTTCAACAAAATCTTCTAAATTTCGAATTTTGGTGGGTGGTCTCCAATCATTCCTGAACCTCAGACCCCACAAAAACTAGCAGGACAAAGACCAAATTCAGTAGCTCCATGTCCAATTTCTGGGACTTTACTTCCAAAGGGCTTAGATGGCTCAGCCTCTCCAGCTTTGCTACATGCAACACACATCTCTCTCTTGGGCTGGTACCACTCCCTGTATACAAGCTTTCTTGGCAAAGATACCTCACAGCTCTGGCATTACAAACATCTTCTTGGGGTCTCCATTGCCAATCAGGCTTCACCCTAACAGCTTCCCAAAATGGTCTATCAGGATCTTCTTTATGCTGAGGAACCCCTGCTGCAAGCTGTCTGGCCTCAGCAGCTCTCTGAAACTGTGGAGGAAGAACTGATGACCCCTTCACTTTTGCATCTTTCATGCCTCTAAAGCCAGCACTAGGTGAACAACACTGCCAAGTTCAGCTGCAAGTTTGGGATGGACCCCAGCCTGCTTTACCCATCTTAGCTTTTCTCCTTAGTGGCCCCAGGAGCATTTTCCTTTCACAAGTTGGAGGCTTTGGTGGGTGTGGTCTTGCCCTGGAGGCACTCTCTCCATTAAGTGCAAATCTCTAGACTATGCCTTAATCACTTTAATCTCCTTATCAAAGGGATCCTTTCCAGCACATGCCAGGGCTCCAACATTTATCTTCCTAGTTCTCTTTTTCAATCCATACTGCACATTCTGTATTTCTTTATGCCCCATTTGCTCTTTTTCACTATAGATCTGCATAATATTCACCATTAATAGCTATGCCACCATTTCTGTTAGGTTGTCTTGAAATTTCTTCCACAAGAAAAATTAATCCATTTCTTTTCAATTTAGCCTCAGGTAAGCTCTTAGGCTATGAGCAGACAGCAGCCAGACTCTTTGTTGAAATATGTGATTTGCGGTTTAAGTCCTTAGTTCCCTGTGGAACTATTTTGCTCTCAGCACTACTTTTTTTCCAGGCTCCAATTAGAATGGCCCACTAAGCTCTGCTTACATCATTCAATCACTTTTCTAGTCTAAACTTCCAAAGTCTTCCACAGTCTTCCAAAACCCCACATGGTGAGTTTCTTCATACCAACAGCTCACTCTCTGGCACCAATTACTTTTCTGTTCCTGTGATAGAAACACTGACCAAAGCAATTTATAGAAGGAAGAGTTTATTTGAGCTTATGGTTCCAAAGGGGAAAGAGTTCATGATGGCAGGGAGGTGTGGCAGCAGATGTGGGTGGAGGAGGAGAAGAAGCTAAGCTTTCACATCTTTAAGCAGGCAAGGAAGTAAGAGAGCAACTCGAGATCCAACAAGGCTTAAGAATTCTCTAAATCTGCCCCCAGTGACGTGTTTCCTCCAGCATATCCACACCTTTCAGACCTCCCAAAACAGCACCACCAACTCAGAACAAAATGTCCAAATACTTGGAGCCTATGTGGGACATTCTCATTCAAACCACCACAACATCCTTAAATTCATATGGAAGCACAAATGACCCTGGGCAGCCAAAGCAACCCTGAGCACAAAGAGCAACAATGGGGGGATTACTATACCAGATCTTAAAGTATACTACAGAGTTATAGTCATAAAAACAGCATGATACTGGTGCAAAAATAGACACATAGATCAATGGAACATAATTGAAGACCCAAATACGAATACACACAATTTCAGCCACCTGATATTTGACAAAGGGGCCAAGAACACACAATGGAGGAAAGACAGCATCTTCAACAAATGGTGCTGGCAAAACTGGATCGCCACCTGTAGAAGAATGAAACTAGATCCTCATTGTTCACCTTGCAAAAAAGTCAACTCCAAAATGGATCAAAGACCTCAATATGAAACCCAAAACTCTGAAACTGTTAGAAGAAAACATTGGTACATTGTTTTATAAAAGATATGTGTAGGAAAGGACTTCCTAAATCAGACATCAGTTGCTCAGGAATTAAGGTCAACACTTAACAAGTGGGACCTCATGAAACTCAAAAGCTTCTGTGCAGAAAAAGAAACAACCAAGGAAATGAAGAGAAAACCCATAAAGTGGGAGCAAATCTTCACCAGTGACACATCCGACAGAGGTTTAACATCCCGAATATATAAAGACCACAAAAAAAAAAAGGAATCAAGAAAACAAATGGCCCAATGAAAATATGGGTTAAAGATCTGAAACAGTGTTCTCAAAAGAAGAAATAAAGATGGCTAAGAAACTTCTTAAAGAGTGTTCAACAGTGTTAGTAATCAGGGAAATGCAAATTAAAACCACTTTACCATTTCATCTTACCCCAATAAGACTTTCTGAGATCAAGAGAACAAATGATAACAAATGTTGGAGAGGATGTGGAGAAAGGGGAATGCTCCTCCATTGCTGATGGGCTTGCAAACTCATGCAACCCCTATGGAAAGCAGTGTGGAGAACTCTTAAAAAACTAAAAATTAACCTACCATGTGACCCAGTTACACTACTCCTTGGCATATACCCAAAGGACTCATCCTATTGCAGAGGTACTTGTACATCCATGTTTGTTGCTGCTCTTTTTACAATAGCTAAGAGATGGAAACAATCTAAGTGTCCCTCAACTGACAAGTGGATAATAAAATGTGGTACATTTATACAACAGGGTTCTACTCAGTGGTAAAGACAGATGAAATCATGAAATTTGCAAGCGAATGGATGGAACTAGAAACTGTTAAGCTAAGTGAAGTAACAGAGACTCAGAAACACAAAGGACATATGTTCTCCCTCTTTTGTGGCTCCAAGCACCAAATCCTTGTGAGTATGTATCCTGATATAACTGCTGAAACCAGAAAAATAGAAAGGATCCAGGAAGGTAGAGGAAAGGAAAGAACCTGAGAGAGAAGAACAGTAGGAGACAGGTATTACTAAGGGAGAAATGGGTAAAATGGGGATATTTAAATGGGAGGGGGAGGGCTATACAAGGAAATATGGAGAAAGGGGAAGGAGTTCAAGAGATAATACCAAGAGACTGGTATTGTCAAGGGAGAAATGGGGAAAATGAGGATACTTTAAATGGAGGGGGCATGGAGGGAGGGTTAAACAATGAAAGAAAAGGAGAAAATAAATAATGCTTAGCTACTGCAACAAAACAGAGGGAATCATATTAGTCCCAAAACCTACTGACAAATTACAAATACAGTATCTCTACATGAGTCCTGTGTGTAATTGAAGGCTACATAACAAGAAACTGTGCCAGAAAGGAGAAACATCCCTTTGAGTTGTTGGTCAAGATAGTCCCAGAGACTCCCAAAAGTATACAGGCTGTTGCCACAGCCCTTGATTGCCTCCCAGAACTTGAAGGTGAGACCCTATTGCTGAAGATAGGACGTACTTCAGTCACAGGATTTGGAGCAATAGAGCTAGAACTGGCCTGGAATCCACCTCCCCTGAAAACTAGCTCTCATAGCTTTAGTGAGCACTACACACACTGGTAAGAGAGCACAAATGATGGCCAACCCCATGTTCAAGTCTTAATAAACACATCAATGACAGGCAGAGCAAATGACATGGGGGCAGTAGTGGCACTTTTATCTTTGGGGTAATCAATAGCTGCCTAATTGGACTTAAAGCCCACTCAATTGGAGGAAACTCATGTGTGGTACTATAAACCTACCCAAACACATATGGCTAGAAAGATCACAGGTCTTAGAGGAAAACTGAAAGGCTGTCACATCCTTAGATAAGTATAATTTTTTACTATGTGAAAAATATATAACCTTAAACTTACAGACAAGTCTCAGTCATCACACATCAAAGAAGCTTCTTTTTCAACAGAGATTTTTACAGAGGTCAAAAACTGGTCCTACACAGAGATTGTTGGTGAATTTCACAAGCCTAAGTGGCACATCTGCAATGCAACCTCCACACCTAAGACACATAGAACAAGGGATAAAGAGCACACTAAAGCACTAATGAATCTTTCAATTCTCATCAATGAAGCTCCCTCATGCAACAGTGGGTCAAGACCACGAAAGGTCACAAATGGCCAAAATGTAGAGAGTATGAATATACAGAGTGTGGGTCTTTGGCCAGGACTTCTATATTAAAATCTACCCACCCATTGCAGAAGAAGGGGTGGAAAGATTGCAAGAGCCAGGGAGGAGGTTCATGACCATATGGAGATAAAGTCCTCCAAGCTCCTGGGACCTTGCTCATTTGAACCTACAGCAATGATGTCAGCATGCACAAGACCCATGCAAACTCCAGCAGACAAAAACCCAGCACAGAACTATGGAAATGGACAGCAGATCCCAATCTTAGTTGAAGAAATATTGGCAGCTGATTACTGCTGGGTGAGGAAGAGCAGATCTTCTTAAAGGGAGGGACTCTAGATAGGCTGACTAGATGTCAGTGGATAAACTTGCACTAAGGGATATCTGGGGATGCTAACTTGACATGATAGGCCTTAACACAAATGACAGAATGTCTAAATTCCAGTGCAGGGGGGCTATGCAAGGGGACCAATGGGGAAGGGGGTATAAAGATGATTAAGGTATTCTGTATGAAATACACAAAAATCCAATAAAATTTAAATAAAAAGTCAATATCAATATAAAATCTTTTTTGAAAAATCAAAAAAGATGTTCTGTATGAAATACACAAAAATTCAATAAAATTTTTTAATTATTAAAAACCATAGGATTCATTCATACCAACATAAGATAGGCAACTATTTTCTTGTACATGTAATAATAAAAACATGCTTATAGAAATAATTAATTTGAAAGTGAATAAATGCAGTTTGTATGTGTAACACAATATAATGAATTTGTATTTCTAAAGTAGGAAGAGAAGGCTTGACAGTGGCTGGAAGAGGAGGTTGAGAGCTCATTCTTTGGATGGCTGCAGAAAATTAGTTGTTTGATTATTAGCAGACGTTCACTATCAAAATCATGTGGATGAGTTTGACAATTCTTTTTCCATTGAGTCTTTAATCTTAACTACCTGGTATAAATACCCTGACATTAAGTAGGAAAATCAGTTAGAAAAAAGTATGCTCCAACACATGATGAAATGGTACAGATGTATAGAACGAAGCTCAGTAGAAAGGACTCCCATTTCTCCTTTGACGGTCACTAGCAAAACAACATTTGGGTACATCCAAATAAAATATGCATTTCAAATTTGTTCCATGCAGTATCTTTTGATTAGAGCTGTTCTATAAAATAAATTTCTGAGTGTGGCTTTTGCTTGAAACAATAAATTCAAAATACCCCTTTGCATATACTAACATGATGATTTAATAGCTTTTAAGGATAAGAAATCATTTTACTAGAAAAAAAAGAGTCATTGTCTAAAAGGTGGTATAAGATTTCAAGCACTATTATGGTAAAAAGACTTTAAAGCAAAGACTGATATGTACAGTTGGATGGTTTAGAGGATAAATAAAAGTGGCCGGAACTGGTGGTGAACTGCATGCCTTTTTCTCTCACTCTACTCATCACCACATCTAACAGCTACACCCAAAGCTTTGGCCAACTGGTCTGAGTTTCCAAGTTCCTGTTACCTATTGTATCACATCCAACCCCAACTTGCTAATTCTTAAATCACCTATGAACTCTGATGCCTTCAAACAATTGTTTATGTTCCCCCTTCTCCCCAAGGTTCAAGAAAATCCTGCTCAATTTTCAATTCCCAGCATTTATCACCCTTCTTAAGCCCCACCTAAAGCAAAATCAATACTTTGTGGTGTATATTGTTGTAGCATATGACTAGGCTTCTAGGTCATACTTATCATATTGCAATATAATGAGCTGTTTATGTGGGTAATTCCCATTAGGTTCCTCAGAAAGGAATTCTTCCTGATTTGTTTTCATATGCTCTATATCTTGCACAGAACCTTGTTCATCAAAAAGATACTCAATATATTCTGGATAAACAGAACAAGGAAAAAGTGTTCGAAGAAATATTTGGTGATCAAAAGTGGCAGGTGACGAGTTGAAGGTCTGGAGATGTTTTGCAAATGTTTTGTACTCAAACAGGGAACAATTAAGATGAAATAAAAAAAAGAGAGAAGTAATTAATAGGCAGCCACATTTAAGGATTTTGTATTGTTCTCTACCACTGAACTACATTCCTAGTCCAAGGATAGACACATTTGAAATAAAGATAACAGAGCCAAAATAAAGCAAAACCTGATGTAATTAATGGAGCTAAAGACACGGGCCCCCTAGACTTCATGTCCATCAACAGCAAGTACATGTGTCCAGTTTCGATCCTGCATGATATTGGCACCTGAAAGCTCTGTATACAAAGAGACGAGGGAATGTGTGACATTCATTTAGTGCCAGTGAGAAAAGGAGTTGATCCAACGACTCTAGGGAGCCACTTCAACATAGTAAAGTGCTCTCACACCTTACAACCTGACAGGAAAACCCTTCATGAGCAGAGAACTTCTCAAGGCAAAGAAGTGTCGATGCCCTGGACCCAGGATCTGTTAATCCGAGCTCTGCTGCTTTCAGCTGTCCCGTCTTATACAGTGATTTAACCATTATGTGCCTCTGTTACCTCACCTTAAAAATGTGAGTACTATTAGTACCTACCTCTTGGAGGTTAGTACAAACATCTGCTAATATGTATAGCTCTTTTAATAATGCCTATCAGATAACATGGATTCATAATTTAGTCACAATCATTATTACAGTAGCAGTAACTCTAACAAGAAAAAGAATAAAAATTCCATGACCCAAAGGATTGATAAGATTAACCAGTAAAATTTGCTAAAATTAACCAGTAAAATTAAAGAACACTTGCTAGATTTGCAAGCAACCATGTGCATGTAAGTCTCAGAAGCACCATGCTTCAGTGTAGTAAATACCTGAATGGTACACATAGTATGATTCAAAATATAAAATGGTAGCATCATGTGCATGTGCACACATGTAGTAAAAGCTTTGAAAGCTTGAATAAGAACACTGTAGACAAACTTGTAATAAATTTTCAATGAAGAGATAAGCAAGATGATAAAGTAATCAGATAAAACAGAAGGGTTTCGGGGTTTCAGTATTTTTTTATTGAAAGAATACTCTATAATATAAAGCAAAGTAAATAATTGTGCACAGGCTCAGTTATTATTTCATTCTTCCTCTCTTGAGTGTAGACAATGTATCTTTGCATTAAAATGGCATTATTTTAGATTATAGTTTCTATTGTTTACAACATATACTCTAATACATGCATTATTTTTAACAGAATCTGAGCTTCATTATAAAAAAATTTATAAATGTAATATTGAATATCTTAGGAGCATATGATTCCTTTAAAAGTCAAAAATAACAAAAGCAAAGAAAATCAAATAATGTCTAGCATACTATAATGCCTCAGTGACTTGACATAGCTTTCTCAAAGGTGAGCTCCCTCAGTGCAGTGCCCAAAACCCTGTATTCAATAGAGAAAGAATATCTGACTAGACCTCTTACTAGAAGCCAAGATTCCAGATCTCTTTGTAGAATATCATAATTTTTAGATGCTCATGTATCAAAAGTCCCACAAGTACCCCCAGACTTGGTCTTTGTTACACAAATGTACAGAGCTAATAAATAGATGATAAACAGACAGACAGATGATAGATAGATTAGATAGATATAGATAGATGAAGATGATAGATAGATAGATAGATAGATAGATAGATAGATAGATAGATGATAGATAGATAGATGATAGATAGGTGATAGATAGATAGATGATAGATAGATAGATGATAGATAGGTGATAGATAGATAGATGATTGATGATAGATAGAAGACAGAGAGATAGATGATAGATAGAGGATAGATGATTGATAGATAGATGATAGAAGATAGATAGATAGATGATAGATGATAGATAGATTAGATAGATAGATTAGATGATAGATAGATAGATGATAGATGATGATAGATAGATGATAGATAGATAGATGATAGATGATGATAGATAGATGATAGATAGATAGATAGATAGATAGATGATAGATGATAGATAGATCTGTTTGAGGTCAGTCATAGAAGCACATAGCACATGACTGAATTTAGCCCTCCAGATTGAGCCACACTAACCTGGCTCAAATTCTCAGGCATACAAGATGTGATGTTCACCAATTTCCATTGCTTCATTTCCTCCTTCTCTTAACAATAGAATACTCACTTTTCCCCTTTGGATACTTTTCTTTCTCCCTCTAGTCTATCTAGTTCAGGTAAAACAAGAGATCCACCCTGAACTAAGAACTCTCAGGAATTTCCAGTTAGAAAATTACTCTTTCAAATTTAGAGAACATGCAAACATCAGCCTGGCTCTGACCATCATCTCACTGTGATGTCTGAAAATAAACCGAGTCAGAGAAGAGTAGAGATAGAAATGTAGAAAAAGAATCTGATTCCTGCTTTAAAAAAATTGTAAAAAGTTCAGATGTTCAGTCATGGCTAAAGTCAGTAGGCTTCAGCATCCCAGAAAAACCAGCTAAAGTTTTCATAGCTGTGTTCCATTTGCACTTGCAGACAAGAGACTCCTTATAACAGACATGTATGTGACAGCTAAACACATGCTTAATAGATGTTGAGTAATTCTCAATAACTGTGGGAAATTTTTATTCATGATGAGTAAAAATGAAGAATTTCAAGTTTCAATGAATAAAATGGGAGATTTTGTATAGTTATTAGTAAACTTTATTTTGAGAACCTTTACATTTAGGGAAAAAAATTTGAATTTCCATAGATTCTTTCATGCCACACATAATAAGCCTATTAATATCTTACATTAACACAGGAACGTTTATTACAAAGACTGAACAAATATAGATGCATAATGTTAGCTAAGACATTGAGATTTTCTTGTTTTAACTCGATGTCGATTTGGTACTTTAGGATCCTACTGAACCAAGTTGTATTTGGTTGTCATGTGTGTCTGGCACAGTATTAGTCAGGGTTCTCTAAAGAATTAGAATTGACAGGATGAATATACATTACTAAAGGGGATTTATTACCTTGGCTACATGAAAGGGGCTGGGTAGTCTAACAGTCTTTGGCTGCCCATGGAGCAGCTGAGAACAGGACTCAGTCGACAAAGCTAGGTGTCTCTACAATTCCAACCTGCTGCTGATGGCTTGGAAGATTCCTGGAGAGCCACTGGTCTTCAGTTCACTTTGGAAGACTGAGGAAACCATGTTCTGATGTCAGCAAAGGATGGGTCAGCAATGGCCTGAGGATACCTGCGCTGACCAGAGAGAAGTGAAGGCAGGCAGGCAGGCAGCTGTGTTTCCCCCAGAAGTCTTTATATTTCTGCCACCTCTGGAAAGTGCTGCTAGTTCTGGGGGACGGTCTTGCCCTTCAGTTATTCCATCTAGGAAATAGCCTTACAGTCCTGCCCAGAAATGTATCTCTTAGTTGATTTCTGATCCAATCAAGGTGGTCAAGTCAAGCTTAACCATCACAGGCACCCTCTGACTGTGGCAGCCTCTCCTTTTCAACAGTTGATAGCTGTTGTTTTTTTTGTTGTTGTTGTTTTTAAGAGACCAAGAAGTTTATTACTCCCACTTAGTGGTTCCTGGGGGCTCTGATGTTAAGTCGGACATGATTCTAAAAGTATCAGGAATTTTCTTTATCTCAAGGATTGTCTTTAACATGACCTCTACACAAATTCCTTGCTAGGTGAGGCAGGTATACTAGTCACGAAGTCACTAATAGTAAGGGTTCAAATAACCACAGATCTTTGTTGGTTTTAAAGAATACTAGACAGCCATGTTGCAGGAGGTCTTTATATCAGAATTTGATGACTGTATCATCAGACTGTGATAAGATCTAGGTTTGTGTGAGTAAAATGACATAAAATATTATGCTTGTTCATAGATCAAGATTAAATAATTTCAAAATAAGTTATAACTGTATTAATGTTGACCCTGATCTTCTGGTTGAAATGCTGCTTGTGATATTTCTACATTGTAAAGCTATTCTTTTTTTCTTCCATTTTTCCATACTTCATTCTTTCGAAGGAAGTTACTGAACGTAGCACACTCTTAAGGAACAAATATTTCTCCTTTCCTTCCTTCAAGTTGGAGCAATTATGCAATTTATTAACATTTTTTTAATTTTATTTAGCAGTTTGTAAGCCACTGGGCACTTTTGTGAGAGATTTTTGATCAGATTATTTGAAGCCCAGACCCCCACCCTTAAATTTGGCTGCACCTTCTGGTGGTGAAAATGGACGCTCAAAAGGGAACTTTTGCTCTTTGGCTTGCCTGACTTCACTTTCACTGGTGAGTTTATAGCATGTTACTGTGGCATTTCTTTACCCATATCAGAACCAACTTCTTTGGGTTCCAATGTAGACTGAATACCAGTAGCTCTCCAGGAATCCTCCAAGTTTTCAGTGCCAGATTGAAACATCCAGCCTGGCGTACTAGATTCCCTGCCTCTCCAGTGTGGCACAGTCATTATTGGACTATATACTTTCTTTCAGTCCTGTTCCCCTAGAGAACCCTGGCTAATACACTGGTCCAACAGACTGCATTCATTTCCATTACTTAGGTGATCACCATTTCCCACCACCCACCTCAGTGAATCTGTTCAGATATGTGCTAAACAGTATGATTCTCTTTTTAATAAATAATTTATTGAGAATTTCATATGTGCATATAAGGTGTTTTGATCAAATCCATGCCCACTCCCTCCCCTCCAACTCCTCCCATATCTTCCCATCACTTTCTTCTGATAACTTCATGTACTCTTTCTTCTTCTTTGATTTACTTATTTTTTATGGGGCTTTTGGCTGTTCTAACATTCCCCCTTCTGAAGAGGTAACCCTAAAATCTTTTAAGGATTAGATAAAAGCTCCTAAATATTTTTGACATTTTTAGCCTTTGGAATGGAGTATGTTGCTGAGAGGCCCAAGAACATTGTGAGTTTTAGCCAAGAAACTGGCTACTTTTCTTTGGGGTCTTTTTACCTTAAGTGCCTAGCAAATTCCCACCTCCTATTCTTATCACACCATCCTCTGAAGGGGTTACTCAAATTGCCAATAGGGAATAGGGATGCAGGCCTCTCTGGCTTCTTCCATGCTGAACAAAGATGCAGGGTGAGGCAGTTTGAGTACCCCTTCTAAAAGAAGGGTCTATCTAAAAGACTCCCAAATTGTGTAACTCTTATCTCAAGGAGGAAAAGAAAGTCTTTGAATCTCTAGTGGGAGATGTGAAGGAGTAATTAGCAAGAGTAATTAGCATTACAAGTTCTACACAGGGAACTAGAAAAAAGTCAGAACAGAGTAATTTTTAAATGTTCATATGGAAGTCCATTGGAATTTCTTGACAAGGGCTTCCAAAATCATCCCTCTATTGGGTTCCTCCTCTTTTTCCTTTTGTCTTCCAAGGCTGGACTCTAGAGTGATGGATTCAGGATTTGCTTTCAGGTATTTTGATAGGTGTTGGAGTGGTTAGAATCAGTGTCAGTTCCCTCTTCAAGGCTTCTAAATAGGGGAAGAAAACAAATTTATCCATCATTTTAGGACAATAGCTGGTTGTCTCCCTTAGCTACAGGTGGGCACTACACTACTGGAGACCAAGATTTGAAGTCTTACATCTGAGCAGCACTTTCTGCTTAGGAACAAAATCATCAATGAGAAATAATTGTCTAAATAACTTTTTATATAGACTTAAGCCTAATGTCTGGGAAGTGTAATCCCTTGAATTCTTAAAGAAGTATACTGATGACTTTACTCTTTGCTTATACTTTCCTTTTGGATGTTTAAGACCATACAGTTGGCCAAAAAAAATCAATTAATTTTTACACTTAAGGTCATTTGAGGATCTGTTCCTCAGGGGTCACATGGGCTTGCGGGGAGCTCCTGGCTCCTTTCTTTTACCAGTTCCATCTATGTGAAGAGAAGTCATAGGTCCTGCTTGACCATGTCTGGCTTCACTTGGAAGCATGAATGAGATGTTTTCCCAGAGTTGACCCTCCTCTTTGTACACTGGACACTGGTTCAAACCCATCTCGTGGGGTCTCCATGGTTTTCCTGAACAAGAGGACAGGTGTCTCATCACAGTTACAGGACATTTTGAGAGATGTTCCATAGTCCCCTGGAACTTAGTTGACCTTGGAGGGCAAGGGACAAAAACTGTTCTTTAAGTCCCTCTGACCACATTAGTATAGGCCTCAAACTATGGCTGTTAAACATCCAATAAGATTAGTTCCACCAGTCTGGTACTTTTAATTGTTATGTGCTATGTAGATAAGGCTTGGGTAAAAAACCAAATATTCTCAGATAAACCTTGACTAGATATTTTTGTTCC
>NW_008329666.1:809992-863090 GCF_000622305.1 Nannospalax galili
GACAAATAAAATTTTCATCTGCTGTGAGACTTCTTTTCCTGGGGATGCTAAACAATGCTTATTCCCTTTCAAGGTTCTAGTGTAGAGCCAATGTTTGATTAAAGTTTTACTGGGGAACCAATGAATTTATTGAGCTTACTCACCGAGATAACTGAGGGGTTGCTGAGGTGTGTTATGACCTGAGGGTATGCACACTGGGTCAAGCCTTCTTTTCCTAGCCTTCCCCAGATTGTATACTTTAGCTCTCTCCAAACAGTGTGATTCTTTCCTCACCATCTGCATTGATTTCTGCTATCTCTGAGTTCCCAAGCTATTTTTCAAAAGTTTGTACTCATTAAGTTTCACCCTCTGTATTGCAAAATTTTAAGGGCTTTAACAATGCAGAATGCCACATGCCCACCACCATAGTGCTATGCACAGTAGTTCTGCCACCCTAAAAGTTCCCTTTAATTCATTTACCTATCCCCACCCTTAGAACCTCATTTGGAATCCTGAAATCCATGGACATTTATGATGCCTTTATAGCTTTGCCTTTTCCAAAGTATCAGAAACTTACAGTATTTTAATGCATAGCCTTTTCAAATTGGATTCTTTCACTCTGTCATATGCATTAACATATCATTCGGTGGCTTGAAAGCTTACTTTTTGTTATCACTAAATAGTATTACATTGCCTGGCTGTCCTACTATTTATCTTTACAGCTGTTGAAGGGTATCGTGTTTCACTCACATATGGACAATTTTTAATGTTTTCTCTATAAACATTGATGTACAGGATTTTACATGGACATAAATCTTTGACCAGTTGGGTAAAGAGCCAAGAGTGCACTTTAGGATCATATGAGGAGACTTTGTAATTTTGTAAGAAATAGACAAACTGTCCTTCAAAATAGCTGTATCATTTGACATTCCCAGTGTAACAAGTGAGGATTTCTACTATATCTTTGCCAACATTTGATATTGTCAATTTGGGGGCGGGGGGGCTTATCCAACAAATGTGTAGTCCTGTGTTTGTAGAATCAGAAAAGGTGACCTGAATTTCATTTCTGGTATCAGTACTATGTGTTTTCTCACTTGTTTCTGGGTTGCTTGGGTAGAAATTTATCAGTTTTACTGATTCTTTTCAAAGAATCCAGCTATGGTTTCATTGATTTTCCTCTATCTTCAACATCTGACTTATTTTTACTGTAATTTTCTTTCTAACAGTCTATTTACATTTAAGTAGTGTTGATTCTCTAGTTTCCTAAGACAGAAACATAAATTATTGATTTTATGTCTTTTATAATTTTTTCCATAAAATAGTGTTTCCCTGTGATTTTTTTCAAACACACTGTCTTTATCTCTCCCTCCTCTCTCTCTTTGCATTACCTTCTCTTCATCCTCCCCAGTTAAAGTCCCTTTGACATTTTTCTCAATTCCCCCTTGACAACACCTGTGTCCTACTGCCCCCCCCTCTGGAGCCCCCCTCCACCCATGGTCCATTTCTACTTTCCTGGCTTCTGTGGCTTTTACAGTCTCTTCTCACTTCTAAGGATTAGGAACTAAGATCCATAAGTAAGGGAGAACATGACGCATTTGTCTTTCTGGGCCTGGGTTACCTTACTCAGTATAATGTTTTCCAATTCCTTCCACTTTCCTGCAAATTTCATGAGTATGGTTTTCTTTAGAGCTGAATTGAATTCCATTGCTTACATGTACCACATTTTCATTATCAGTTCATTAGTTGAAGGATATTTAGTTTTTTTCCATTTCCTAGTTGTGCTGGATAGCTTTAGTGTGACTTGACACACCTGGGTTGAGGGCACCTCAATTGGAGAATTCTGTCTATTGGACTGGCCTGTGGCCATGTCTGTGGGGCATCTTCTTGATTGTTGAGTGATGTGGGAGGGCCCAGCCCACTGTGGGTGGTGCCACCCCTGGGCAGGTGGGCCTGTGTTGCATAAGAAAGCAGGTTGAGCACCTTGGGCTCCCTGATGAACTGTGACACAGGAGATGTAAGCCAAATAAACCCTTTCCTCCCCAAGTTGGTATTGGTCAGAGTGTTTTGTCACAGCAACATAAAAAACAAACTAGAACACTAGTTATTGGGGGAAAAGTGGCAATGAACGTGGCTGAGCACGTATCTCTGGAGTAGGATATTTAGCCCTTGGGTATGTGCCAAGGAGTGGTACAGCTGAGTCATGTGGTAGATCTCCTTTAAGCTTTTTGAGAATGACTCAGACTGAGTTCCATAATGGCTACACCAGGTTGTAATCCCATCAACAGTTAATCAGGGTTCTCTTTCCCCAAAGTCTTGCCAGCTGTTTTCTTTATCATAGCCATTCTGACTGGCTATGATGAAATCTTCACTAATTGCTAAGGATGTTGAACACTTTTAAAGATATGTATTAGCCATTTATATTTCTTCTTTTGAGAACTGTGGTATTTTTTGCCAATATGTATGTTCAATACTGTGAGTATACTCTTGTAATGCTCCCCAAATTTTAAATTCAACTATTTCCTTTTTATTTGGCAGAAACATTTAATATCTATTGAGACTTCTTCAACATATGTGTTACATAGAATTATGTCATCTACTTTCCTGATAGTCTAATATTTTCTGACTTTTCGTTATGGATTTCTATTTTAATTCCATTGCAATATTAATCAACTTTGCTTGATTTCTATTGCTTAAACTTGTAATGGTTTATGAAGCAGAATACTGTCTGTATTGCTGAATATTCCAAATTAAATATTTCAAGTTTAAGAAAAGGGAGAATTTTCTCTTACTGAGTGACATACTGAATAATTGCCCATTAGATACAGTTGATCAATGGTGCCTTTAAGTTCAACTATATCCTTGCTGATTTTTCTGGTTGCTGGAAAGAAAAAGGTGTTGAAATCTTCAACTAAATAGTTGATGTGTCTATTTTTCTTTGTAGTTTTGTCAATTTTTGCATCACTTATTTTGACTCTCTGGAGCCCTGTTAATGTGACAGCAAGGTGTGGAAGGGGAAGTAATCTATAATCTCATGAATGAAACTTGGGTTTTCAAAGAGCCTGGGGCCCTGAGCTGTGGCCTGGGCTGGCTGTCCCACATAAGTCAGATAAGGCCTTACTGAAACCCATCCTCCCGGCAGGACTCTAAAGAACACTAAACATGTTTCAACATGGTTGTTTTTCCCAGCCACAAACATGAAGAGATTTTTCTTAAATCTTTAACATAAGAACAGAGAGATGCTAGAAAAAGTTTGTAAGAATCTGGGGTCCCTTAGGATTAGATCCCCCCTAAGTTTCCTGCTCTTGTAGTCTACACTTAGCCTCCGTGGATTCATCAAGATTATCACTGCAGTGTTCCAACCAGCTGGTGGCTGCAGCACCTTCTGCTCCAGTAAGCTCACCTTAATGGTGATTCTCTGTACTCATCTTGCCTCGAATTCACAGTGACATTTTTCTCTGACCTCGGTTCTCCAGTGTGTTTAAACTCTGACTTTCAGTTTATTGAGCACTTTTCTCCTAGTGAGAACGGGAGTGACAGCTTCCAAGGTTTTACAGGTCAGAGCTGAAAGGCCCCACCTCAATTAATTTTTTTCCTTATTGTGTGGTTAGTATACAACGTTATGGATGTCCTTATGGCTTTTTCATATCTACTTAATTTCAGGCAGTTCCTTGTCTCCCTTCCTGACCCTCATCATCATTTTTACCCTTCCATCCCCAGCACGCCCCTTTCCACTCGCCTTCCCTAATGGCTCTGTTTCCTTCTAATGGGCCTCTTTCTAGTTTCCTGGTCTCTGTTAGTGCTCAGTCCTACATAAACAGACAAATATAAAAGCAAGAGCAATGATTCACATTTGAGGGCAGCCACGCAGTATCTGATTTTTTAATCCTGAGTTGCCTCATAATGTATTTTCTAGGTTTTCTTTTCTTTTTTCTTTTTTTTTTTTTTTTTTTTTTTTTTTTTTTTTTTTTTTGTTTTAAGGTAGGGTCTCCCTGTAGGCCCATCTGCCTGGACCTCATTATGTAGATCAGGCCGGCCTTGATTACACAAAGATTTGCCTGTCTCAGACTCCCAAGTGCTGGGATTAAAGGTGCACACCACCATGCCTAGCCTATTTTCTTGAACATTGCATAATTTCATTTGTCTTTACAGCTGGATAAAATTCTGTTGTTTCTATGTAGCATATTTTCACTATCCAGCTGTTGATGGACATCTAAACTGATTCTATTTCCATGCCGTTATGAATAGAGCAGCAATAAACATGGGTGTGAACGTGTCTCTAATAGGATATGGAGTCTTTGCATACATATTCAAGAGTGAAGTAGCTGGGCCATGTGGTAGCTCTAGTCTTAGGTTTTTGAGAAATCTCCAGACTGGCTTCCAAAGTAACTGCCCTGGTTTAGGTGCACTCACACTAGCAGTGCTCCTCTTTTCCCATAGTCCTCGCCAGCATTTGTTCTTATTTGTTTTCTTAATCATAGCCATTCTGCCTAGTGTGAGATAGAATGTTTAAGTTGCTTAGATTTACGTTTTCCTGATGACTAACACTGTTGAATAGTTTTAAAGATATTTGTTGACCATTTGTATTTCTTCTTTCGATACGGCCTGTTCTGACCTTTGGCTTATGTTTTGATTGGTATTTGGGGGATTTCTTCTTGTTACTTCATGTTTGTAGTTCTTTATGTATTCTAGATAGTAGCTCCTTACCTACAGTACCTGGCAAGGATTCTCTCACTCTAGTCTCTCTGCTCATTCTGTTGGCAGAATAGTTCCCTTTGCTGTGCAGAAGCTTTTTTGATTTCATGTAATCTATCAATTTGGGGGGTTATTTTTCTGTACTACTCAGGGTTCTATTCAGAATTTTCTTGCCTATACTTATATCCTGTAGTGTTTTCCCTACATTTTCCTATAGCAGTTTAAGAATTTCAGGTTTTAAATTAAGATCTTTAATACGCTTTGGATAGACTTGTGTACAGGGTGAGAGATAGGATCTAAATTTAATTTTTTGTGCATTTCCAACATCATTTATTGAATAGGCTGTCTTTTTTCCAGTGTATGCTTTTGATACCTGTGCTGACTAGTTTTAACTGTCAGCTACACACAACCTAGAATCACCTAGGAAGAGAATTTAATGAGGCATTATCCGATCATATTGGCCTGTGGACATGTCTGTGGGGGATTTTCTTAACTGTTAAGTTAGAAGACCTGGCCCATGGTGGGTGACACCATTCGCTAGGCAATGGACCCTGAACAGCATAAGAGAAGACAAAGCAAGCAAGCAGTAGACACATCTGTTCTCTCCTTGCTCTTGACTGTAGACATGACGAACCAGCTGCTTCAGTTCCTGCTCCCAAAGTTGCCATTTGTGGGGTATTTTTATCATAGTAATATAAATTAAACTAGAATAATACCTTTGTCAAAAGTTATGCATCTAAAGCTATATGGCTTATTTCTGGATCTGCTGTTACATCCCATTGTTTTACGTGTCTCTCTTTGTGCTGATGCCCTGCTGTCTTTATCTGGGTGGCTCTGTAGTATAATTTGTGGTCATGTAATGCAATATCCTCTGACTGTGTTCTTTTTGCTTAAAACTGCTTTGGATATCCATGGTCTTTTATGTTGGCATATGAATTTTAGAATTCCATGTACTTTAAAAGGCAAGTTAGCCAGTTCGAGATCCATTCACTTGTGACTTAGATCAGGAGGATAGTTTTATATTTTCTGTGGATAAAATGAAATTTTACAAAGAAATTGGACAAACCTGAAGTGAGATTCATAGCAGGAGCTAGTGAGACTGTTGTTTTTAAAGTAAAACTTCTTTAAGATGAAAATATGGGATAATTTGGACAGGGGTACAATAGTGCCACAGTAAGTCTAAGCAGCTATATCACAATGAGACAGCTTAATGATGCTGAAAGACATTTGTGCAAACAAAGCTTTGACATAGCATTGGCTCTAGCACAAATAATGAGCTTGCCTCTGGAGATGATCACTTTGAACACCAATAGTAAATAAGGCAATTATGAGTAGGTTCACACAAAAACACAATTACTAACATCATCTGCTAAGTCAGCCCCAAGAACAGTATACTCTAAAACATACTTGAAAAATTAGTTCTTAGGCAATGACATATGAAATCTTTATGGTTCACAGGAAAAAGAGTAAAGATGTTTGTAGATTGAATAACATGTTCACCTAGGTTGATTTATTGCTTCATAAAGCATCTGACACAAAGACAATAAAAGAATGGATTTTTAAGTATCTAAGTCGGTTTCAAACACACCATCAAATAAGTTGGCAAAGATACAGAGATAAACATAGATGATGGAAGAGCAATGATGTATAGAAACAGAAATAGTGGGAAAGCTCTTGCCAAAGTATATTCAAGGACTCGCTACAGCACATAGACCAGGGTTTGCTATCAATTAAATGTAACCTCAAGGCTAAACATGGTTCCATATACCTGTAATCCCAGCACTTAGGAGGTGGAGGCAGGAGGATCAGGAGTTCAAGGCCAGCCTGGGCTATATGAGATCCTGTCTCAAACAAAACAAAATGTAACCTCATGTGATTTAGTAGCAAATAAAGACAATTGACACACAGTCAGGTATAGACTATGTGTTACAAAATTGTCAGATCCATCAGATTTTTCTATGTGGCAATAAAAATGACACTCTGTAACAAAGTCTTCTGGAAAGCATCCCCCTGCTAGCAACCTTTGTGTGCCCTAAGAGGCTCCATCCTTAAACACATCCAGTGAGTTTTCAAGGGTCCTGATTTTTATATCAGGGGAATAGATAATAAGTGACTGAGACTTGTTGCTCTGGAAAGAGTGACAGAGAGTGGTGAGATATATGTCCTTGGACCCCTGCAGGTCTAAGAAGTGAGAATCTCTCCCACCTGCTTCTGGCTAGAGTCAAGGTGACCACCCACAACAGCCTTAACAGCTGTTCAACTGCCTTTGTCCATGAAGAGGAGAAGAATACATACATAGGAAAGCTGCTTCCACAGGGGCGAGTTAATCCCCATGGCGTATCTTTTAAGAAGCAGGCACTGGTTTTGGTCAAGAGCCTTTCAGTCTATATGTTCACTAGTACATTCATTTCAGCTCAACAAACTGAGTGCCTGCTCTGTGCAGTGCGCTGTCTTGGGTGCTGAGACCTAGCGGTGAAACACTCCAAGACTATACTTGACCATAATATTTGTCTTCATGTTACTAATGAAAGATAGCTTAAGAATTTTTACTAGGTTAAGATTCAAGAATCTATTTATGTGGAATAATTACCTTTTCCATAAAATTTATTTGTGTGTGTGTGTGTGTGTGTGTGTGTGTGTGTGTGTGTGTGTAGGCATGTGTGTGAGCATGTTGTTGCAGGATAGTGGAGATCAGAGGACAATACTTAGGACCTGGTTCTCGGAATCAAAATGAGGTCATCAGGCTCACATAGAAAGTGCTTTTACCAGCTGAGCCATCTTGTCAGCTCCCATTTATTTCTTAAAAGAAATATGTTGCCTAAATAGTACCTTCCAACTATGGATAACTAAATTTAACCAAATTCTATTGACTAAGTCTCATTTAGCAGCTGCCTTAAACTTACTTAAGCTCATACATACATCATTAAACACACTCAGTTCCAGAAACACTGATATGTAAAGTAGCTGCTCCACTAACATATTCACAAAGATGTGGACTAGCATCTTGCACCCTTACTATACAGCCAAATGTTCTACACACCTTCTCCACTCATCAGTGCTTCAAACATCCCTACTCCATCTGAGCCTTGGCAGGTTGCCCTATATTGACCACCTTTTGAACTTGCTTGTGTAGGCAACGACAAGGTCCATCAGGATCAGACTGTCTTCTTTCAGCTCCCACTCCTCAGGGTTGCTTAGGGTTGCCTTTACCACACCCTGGAGGTTTTACCATTTGGAAAGGCAGCTTTTTTCTCTAATCAACTTTAGATTTTGGAAACCAGGCCTTCCACCAAGATTTAGGAAAGATAAAAATGTCTTTTCTTGCTAAGGCAGAAGTATGCCCTGTCCCATATGATTTCATTATATGTTACCTACATTTCAATAAATTTGTGTGTGTGTGTGTGTGTGCATGCACGTGTGTGCCCTATATGTCAGTGTATATGTTTAGACATGTGTCTGTGCATACACACACGTAAGATGTTGACTTCTTATGTCCTCTTTATTGTTTGAGACAGGGTCTCTCACTAAACCTGGAGTTCACTGATTCAGATAGATTGGCAAGCTAGCAAGTTCTGGGGATCCACCTGTCATCATCCCCCAACACTTCCCAGAACTGGGGTTTTAGATGTGTGCTGCCACACCCAGCTTTTATGTGCATACTAAGGATCTGAACTAAGGTCCACATGCTTTGAACAGCAAGTATTTTACGGGCCTAGCCATCTTCCCAGCTGCAAGTTCTTTTCGTAAATTCTTAAAATTACTCTACTGTCTACGTACGGACATCTGTGTCTTGCCAGAACCTCTGACTGGTACGTTTACACAATGACTCCTAAAGCTCTACTGTCCAAAGTGCATGGCACAGCTCTGCATCTTTCCGCCTTTCCAGTTTTTCTAGACACACATTTCTCAGAGGGCACTACACATGCAGGCTCAAATCTGCTCACCCAAATCCCATGGAGAGGATTTATCAAAACAATGTCTGCTCACAAACTTAAGAAACAACCACTCCCTCTCCCTCAAATCCTAGAGGCTTGAGCACGTTTTACTGTAAGTTTTGCTAGTTAAGGAGAATGCATTATTTTCTCATGGCACCTGAGGTCCTCCCCACTGAAGCTCTGCTTGCCACCAGTCTTCCTGTTCTCTGACTAAAATACATGACTATTTCTGGATCTGTTTATTCCACTGTCAGCCTTTAGAAATGGGACACTGGGCAAATACACTTGCTCTGCTGGAGAGTTGACAGCATCCAGGAGGAAGAGGCGGGGTTTGCAGTCAGATTCCTTGGTTTCCTCTTCTGTATGACACTCTAGTAAAACCTCACCCTTCACGCTTCTAACTTGTACCCATATATAGCATGAAGGAGCACCTTTTCTCTCCTGTGAATGTAGAAAGATGGCGAATGTAAAAAGACCACCGTATTATGTTAAAAAATGCATCATATACTTATTCTAACTTCCTGTCAAAACACAGTCAAGTGACAGGACATTCCTAACTCTGAAGGTGCGGAGGAAGCCTCAGTTTGGTTGTACACGTGCCTTATCCACACTGCTTCTTCTATATGTATCTTCTTTATGAACACCAAGAGCTCAGTAATACCAAGTTGAAGGTGTGGTCACTGGCCAGGATCCTAGGCAGGCTGCAAGGAATCAACCAAATACAAGTGTCCTCCAGCATCTTTCTTTGCAAGGGGTCCCTAAGTAGGATGCTGACTCGTACACCCCAGGCCTTTAGCCTTCCAGAGTCAGCCAGGGAGCTACTAATAACTATGACTTCTGTTGACAGGTCACATCTGTTTGAGGTTTACAAGTCGCAAATCAACCCTGTACCAACTTTCTCTAGCTGATCTCAACTTCTGAGGCTATGTTCTCAGCACCTTGTAACAAAACTCTGCCAGTGTCTCTCCAGTCTAAACATATGTGCTCAATGAGTCTCCCCTTCTGTTGAGAAGCTCCTAAACAGGCTACAATTTTTGAACATTAGTGCATAACACAGTCCATTATAGAAGTCCCCAAACCAGGCCTTGTAAGCTTATGTTCTAAGATGTGCCACCTGCAGAGGCCTGAAACTGTTTTAACATGATTCATTCATCTGCCCTCACAAACACTAAATTCCTTGAAAACTATTTTTTTGGTTGTCCTCTTGGTTCCAAATGGAGTTGATGGTTTTCCTCATAGCGAGAAATGCCGGTTTTGGTTGCCTTTAGATAATAGTTCATTGATCCATGAATATTAAGGAAATCCTATGTCCGTAGGACTGGAGCATCACTGACATACAGGTCATCAGGACTAAATCCAGACTCATAATCTATCGCTGAAGCTTTCCAACCAAGCTATTTCTCACCAGCTTTTTAGCTTTTTCTACACCTCAAGAACTTTTTTTTTTTTAAATCAGCAAATATAAGAGACATAGACTGAATCAAGGAAAACAAGCATTCTTCATCAACTGAGAAATTTCTGTTTGAATAATAATGGTTACCCCATAAAAAAAGATTTGAGAGTAAAGTTAGGTTTTGTGGAAAGAAGGTTGTTAGAAGGAAAAGATCAGTCCAAGGTTGTACCACTCTGAAAATGCCCAGCCTTACCTGATCTCGAAAGGTAAGTCTGGCCTGGTTAGGACTTTGGATGGGAGAAAGGGCAGGTCAGCATCCATTCTGTGGTTTTGCCTATCCTGACTTCAGGATTCAACTAAGAGCTGCTCATCCATTGACCCATCCACAAACAGGCCCATTAGCTAATGAGCTTTTGTACAAATTGGTCTGGAGAATATAGAGACACTGGCCAATGATCCAAACAGTACAGAGACTGTTCCTCTAGTCATTGTGGGACTCCTGATGATGTCTTTACCCTTGTCAATATTTATAAGGAGCAACCTTTCTGTGGCTAACCACAAATACAACCACAAGACAGCTCTACTATTCCGTATGTTCAAAATGAACATAAATTTTATCAATACATTGTTTCCTCAATCACTACTTTAAAACACAGATTGCATTTTTATGCTTTGAAATAAAGGCCTCAATACCTGAAAAGGGATTGTGTGTTGAGTTTTAAGTGCGTGACTGACTTTTTATTAATAGTAAAATACTAAGCTCAAAGAGGCTATTACTTAATTTTTGTCTTTTTTGTCCTGTTGGTAAAACACGGTACAATATGTGAAATATTTTACCCTAGGCTGTAAAGGGGAAGGGTGTAACTAACATTTCCTTTTCAGTCTAAAAATTTACAAGAATGCACTAAGACATCTGTGTGGAATTAACAGAGCTGATTCTATACATTCATGTGACTCTCCAGTTCCAGTTTCCGAACTTTTGAGACAAGTTTTTTTTTCTGTTTTCTTAATAAAAGTATGACTTGTCTACATTATGGGCACTATAATTACAGCAGGATAGTGTGAACTTGTTTAAATATAAGCCCCAGACCATCCAGTTGCTTCATATGTTTGCATTCACTTATAAAATATGATCTCCTGAGATATCTTTCATTGGGCTAAACACCAAAACAAGCAAAAGGATTCAGAAAACTAAAAAGAGAGTATTCTGGGATTTTGAAGTTGATAAATTAAACTTTCCTATGTAATAAAATGATTTCATCTTGGAATCTCTTTTGCTTTTGAATTTATGGACTCTACGTGATCCAAGCTTACATTTCATAAATGTGTAAATATGTTTAAGACAGATCACTAGCTTCATTACTCATGCTGTTAGACCCTCAGCCTTTCTCCCATGGCTCCACTGGGAAATCCCTCATGGTGCTAAGACTTTTGACTTCTAAGAGCTCATGTGCTTCATTTTTTTTTCATTTTTAAAAAACTGAGTGTTCAATCATATTGTACCAGCAAGCCTCTGAAAAGGCTCATAAGATTCAGAGTTGAGTCGCAGAATATCAGAACCACGTGATACCAAAGATCATGAGAAAGAAAACAGTGAATTGCTTTTTTGTTCTTCATACTCAGCCATAGGCCCCAAATGGAAGACGAGCCCTCCTCCAATGATAAGATGTAAAATAGAAACATATATCTAGGAATCTACAAACCAGTGCAAACTAATATGGAAAATGTGTCTTAGTGTTTAGAACAGAAAATAAAAAACAGAGGAGTTAACCTAAAATGGCTTAGAGAAGATAGCTATATATCTATCTATATAGATATATAGATACAGTCTTCTGCAGAAAAAAGTCATGTCCTAGAGAAACACATGCAGAAGTATGGCGATAGGATGATAATGTGACTAAAAGGAATCATCTTAAAGACTGATGGCAAGAATGACTATAATGGAACAACTGTGCAGGACCAGAGAAACACCTGATTAGTCTCTTAGCTAACACAAGTTCCTCAAATACGAAGTGGAGTAATTGGTACAGGACACACTATAAGTTAGGCTTTTGTTTTAGAAGCTGTTCAATGGGGCATATTATTTCTGATCTCATGACTCATTTGATCTGATTCTATATGAAAACACATGTATATAATCATGCTATGAGGGTTGTTGAGACAGGTACGTAGAATATGCAGTCTGTGGGCCAAGTGAATCTAAAGCAAGGCCGTACAAACAGAGACTCAAGACACCTGAAACAGTCAGTGCAAAGTGATGCTTAGGCAGGCAAGAGAAGTAGAGAAACACGAGGGTTGCGACTCTAGGGAAAGAAGGACAAATGCTTCAGGCCCAGTTTTCCAATGGAAAAAATAATAATACAGGTGCTGGTGAAGTAGCTTCATTGATACCTGCCTAGCATCCCAGAGACCCTGGACTCAATCCCCAGCACCACCTAAAACACAGTAGCATATCAGCCTATAACCCTACCACTGTGAAGCTACCAGCAGGACGATCAGGAGTTCAAGATCATCTTGAACCCCAGCAGTGGGCTCTGGGCCACCTGGTCTTCCACAGGGAGAAGAGAGATCCTAGCTCTTTCTAGGCTGGTGAGATGACTCAGCAGATAAAGGAGCTAGCATCCAAGCCTGATGACCTGCGTTTGACCCCTGGAACACACATGGAGGGAACAGACTCTTACAAGTTGTCCTCTGACCTTGTGAAGGGCTGAGTGGTCAGCACTAACTATTATATATGCCACATCTTCTTAATCACTTCTGTTGTTTCATATGTATGTATTATTAGGGTCTGATTCCATCTGCTCCGTCCCTGTCTGCTTTGATCAGAATGCTTAGATTTATATGCAAACTAAGGATATTTCCCTGACAAAATTCCCTGGCACATTTATTAGCAGAGGCTAGCTACTTGGTTTGTCCACACTTCATGAACCTAGAGGTGAACCTAGTGTGTGAACAGATGTGTTCTTTACCCCTCACTATTGTCAAAATAGCTGTTCAGTCTTCTAGCCCTGAGTTCCTTTGATTCTCACGCTGTTTGGCTTTTGGCTATGTCCTACGCTGTTTCTCCCTAATACCATGTTCCACTTCCTCATCATTACCTACTGCTTACTGAGGCCTCGAATTCACCTGGATCAATCTCTCCCTTCCCAATTCTTTTGCTGCCATGAGTCCTACAGAACTATATCAAGTCAGCTGTGCAAGGACTTTGGTGTGTCCAGTCCTGCTTCCTTGACGCCTTCGTTTCCAGCCCCCACTTGTGTGCATCCCACCTCCTCACTCTCACGCAATGCCCTCATTGCTCTAGAACAATGCAGCCCCACAGAACTTCCTGCAGTGATGAATACTTTCCTTCTCTGTGCGAGTTCACCTTCTTATCTACAGACTTGTAATATTCTCTTCATCCTTGTATTTCTCTGTTAGCAATAATCTCTTGCCCCTCATTGAAATGATAAAATAAGAAAGTGAAAGCCTTCAGTGATGGAAGTAATGTGCAGACTTCTGATCTGGAGGACACCCAATGGTTAGACTCTCTACCAAAAGGAACTGTTCTTGTGGTGGTTTATAAATATCTCAATAGGCATCCAGGCCTGACCATCACATCCAGGGTCTTTTCCTTTGCACCTCTACTCTTGACCACCGACATTTTCTCCAGAGATTCCACTTTTCCACTGGTTAGAGTAGCCCAAGTGGAGCAAATCACCACCTCTGTTTACATGGGTATCTCTCCATTATCTATAAAAGCTATAGTTGTAAGCTACTCTCTGATCTACTTGTGCTTTGGGGACAGTGAGATGCTGTGATACAGGAGGAGCCTATGGATCTAGCTCCACAGAAGCTGCAATCTCTGCAGAGCCCCTATTAATTCTTAAACCCATACCAGCTATGGTTTCTCCCAATTAATTGGCAGAAACTATTCATTTCCATGGTCAGCAATTAGTACTCAATTTCCAAATCCATTGGATATGATCTGTGTTCATATTTTAGTTATACTTAGTCATTTCTTGCTCAAAATGAGCCTTCAAAATCCATGATCATGCTCTCTTTCATGACTTTATTCCTGTAACACTGGATCTCACTTTCCTCCTACCTCAGCCCTTACCAATTGCAGTTTCTTGCCAGCTCCTCCATCCTGTGCCAGGCCTCAAAATAGACCTGGCAGCTGACTTTCTCTCATTACATTCTCTCTCCAGCTAGTATTTTCTGATTTTAATAATATGTTTAATATTTGCCAGCACTGGTGCTAGTTTTCCTTAATCTTTTCTTCGAAATCTTTTGTTACTTTGGGATGAATTAGGTTGTAACCTTTTGTAGGCAAAAGTGGCTTAAAAAAAATAAAAGAACACAGAAGAGAGGCTGCACATTGGTCACTGTTCTCAGCCACAGACAATGGAATTCATTGTGTTCATTTTAGCATAAGAAGTTGTTCTTTTTAAGGATAGAGAAAGCTTACACATCATTAGAATGACTGAAGGAAGAGAGACTGGCTCCGGGAAAAACCCTGCATCATATTTCGAAGTTCCTGGTTTTCTCTACCACTGCCCCACTCAGAACACAAGGACCTCTACGCCTCTCTAGCGGTACTTCCCCCGTACCTGCCTATCCAAGCTCAGCTGTTTCTGCCTCAACCTGCTCTAAGGGTGTTGGCTTGTAGAAGTGAAGTTCTGGTTTTGTTGTTGTTGTTGTTGTTGTTTTAATGTTTGAGGAAAAGGAACTCAAGAAATACATAATAGTTTTGTTTCTATAGTAACAAGATTCACAGAATAAGGCATTATCAAAATCTATTGACATTCAAGATACACGTGGAGTCACAAATATCAAATGTCCAGGATAGAGGACTATGCCCCCGAGGTTTTTGTCTTTGTGGTTTCTTTCAGCATTGTCATCTTCTTCGTGATTGCATTTTCTCCTGTATGGCTAACTGGTTTGTCATCTACTTTTTGAAACTCTACTAGTTGTCACGCACTGTGCTAGTGGCTAGCCTTTGTTCTAATGTGTAGAGAAGATCAAGAATAGTCTGTTTTCTCTGAAGAACCTGGCAAAATGTGTACCCTATACAGTCAACCACAGTACCTTTCCTGAAATAATCACTGAGGTGAAGAAGAAGCACGTTCTGGTTGATTTAAGGCAGTCCCTGGCTACCTCTGACCTGGGTGAAATGCAATTATCTTGCAGCACAAAGCATTTGTAGAAGGGACAGAATAAAAAACAACAGAGAACAAATGAATGCTGGGTAATCCAAGAGATATCCACTGCATTTATCCTATCCATAATTCTAGATGAACTTGGTAATTCCATTGATATGCTAGCCTGTTTGCTGTAACTACACCCAAACACCTAAAGTTTTATTTACAAAGAGATTTATTTAGCTCACAATTTTAGAGGCTGATGGTGCAAATGCAAAGAAAGACACCAGTGTCGGCAGAGGTGAGAGGTAACATCACAAAACAGGAGTCCAAAGATGAGGAGGAGGGGGCGAACCTTGTCACCTCTCACTGTGCCCACCTCTGAAAGGCCCTAGCACCTCTTGACGCTGCTACAAGGGACCAAGTTTATAACACACGAAGCTTTGGGGACACATTAGCCATTTATAAATCACATCAATTGACATTTACAAAAACTACATTATTGAGTAATAATTTTAGAAGAATTAATATCCTTATAAAATGTGGTCTCATTCAGAAATGAGAAATCTAGTCCACCTTTACTTTTACTGCTCATAGAAGACTCAAGGTATCTTTTACACCTATGCCCCACTATGATTTTACCGATAATTTCTGTTGTGCAGATAGTGAAAGTGATTTATTGAAAAATATTTTATTTTTTATATTTGTGTGGCATAATTGGTTTCAGTTGTCAATTTGACACACCTGGGGAGAGCAGCACTCAATCAGGGAATTTCTTCTACTGAACTGGCCAGTGGCCATGTCTGTGGGGCATTTCCTTGATTGTTGAGTGATATGGGAGGGTCCAGTCCACCGTGAGTAGTGCCACCCCTGGGCAGGTGGTCCTGGGTTGTATAAAGAAAGCAGACTGAGACAAGCCAGAGAAGCAAGCCAGTAAGCACTGTTCCTCCATGGTCTGTGCCTCAGTTCCTGTCTCCAACTTCCTGCTCTGAGTTCCTGCCTTCAGGTTTCTGCCTGACTTCCCTCAGAGATGAATTGTGTCTTGCTACTGTGAGATGAAACAAACCCCCTCCTCCCCAAGGTGTTTTTGGTCAGTGTTTTGTCACAGCAACAAAAAGCAAACTAAGGTAATACGAGAACTATCGATTTATGTTTACTGAATCAATATTTATAAACTCTATTTAAAAAATATACCAGCTTCCACCCACCACCCTGCTCCTGATACTGACAGACCTGAACTGTTCTCAACCTTGGCCAGAGACACTTCTTTTTACAGGAGAGATGCATAACTGATGAAAGCTACAGTTACCTGCACAAGATCTACACAGAATCAAGTCAGTCAAACTCCCAGCATGAATGGGGTAGAAGATCTCCAAGTCCAACCCCTTACTGAGAAGCTATTGGCATTTGATAGTTTCTGGGGGAGGGAGGGAGAATCCTTCTCTGCTGAGTATGCTGCAGCAGATGGCTCCACACCCGTACATATATGAGCAACACTAAATGGACTTAGTGGGTTATGAAAAGGAAGGAGGGAGGGAGGGAGGGAGGGAGGAGAAAGGGGGACATGTTGGGGCAAGTATGAGTGGAGTTGGACAGGGGAAAATGAGGAGGATATGATTATTTTTCACCATATATGTGAAATGAAAATCTCATTTACTTGTTTAATTATATGTGTACTGCAATTTTATGAGTATTTTAAAATTAATCAATGGATTATCAAATTGAAGAATATGATCTTTTGGGTTGGGGCTTTAACTCAGTATTGCACAGCTTGCCTACCATGCATACAGACTTGGGTTTTACTCCTCAATACAGAAAAAAAAAATCTTTTAAATTTTATGCAGTTGATTAATAATATATGAAGAGTTCCTAATATGAAATAGTCCTTTCATCCAGAATTTATTGCATTAAATATGAATATAGTCATTGCTATTTCTAAATGTTTACCTATTAAATTTTTATTTCTAAATGAAACAGATGAAGACTTTATTTGTGTATCTGCCCAATATCTAGTGAAAACAGAAATAAAAATTTTAAGGGTACATTTTTAGATATTTTCATATACTATAGCTTTAAATTTGTATTACTAAAGCATTCATCACTAAAGTGCATATTTTCTACTTTCTAAGTTATTTATTTTAAAGAAACCAAAACTTTAAAAATCCTATAGCGAATTTTATATCATTTTTTCTTTATATTCCTCTTCCAACTAGTTTTGGCCCATACCTTGGCACAATATGAAGGGATTTTATTTTATTTTTTTCTCTAAACCATTTAATCAATAAAACTCCATTCTACTCATAAATTCCATTTGCCCTATTTTAAAAGAATCAATAAGTAAGCAGGATCCTCCTCACTCTTTCCAAAGACACTGATTATTCAGTAAAACTTTTTATTTGGGAAACCCAAAAGCATGTGTAAATGATAGTAAGTTGCTAGAACATTTTGTCTTTAATTTTTATCTTAAAATGCAAATTTACTAGGATCTGTTTAGATTTCCTTTTTTAAATCCCATTTTCTTTTATTTTGGTCCCCTTCTATTCATTCTCCTGAAATAGTTCTTAGGAGAGTAGAGTCCTGCAGGTTCAAATTTCACATCTTTAAACTATATTAGGCAGTTTATGGGGTTGATTTTTGAAGCCAACTACAATAGTACATTTAAAATTCTTGGATGAGGCCACCTTCAAACATCAGAAGATTTTCCTGTTCCAATATGAAATGGCTCCTTGCTTGCTATGAAGAGAAATTTAAGCTACCCCATAAAGTATATTCATTAGAAAGGAAATTATTTCTTGAAAGTCTACCTTTTATGAATATACAGCAGGTAAAATTATTTTTCTATAAATTTTCCTTATATTCATATAAACATTTTAGTGATTACATCACTAAGTTGCTTCTTTTTCAGTTTTACTTTTAAAAAAGATTTTGTGGGAAAAAGTTCAATGTCTTCGAAGAAATATTTTATAAAATAAGTCAATACTTTTGCATTAATAACCATCTATATTTGCCATATTTTATTTTCATAATGATGATGATCAGTCTATATTTGTTTGCATGTATGCAATAAATCTATATAATAAAAGTATAGATATAATAGAAAGTATACATAATAAAATTTGTAAAGACAGATGAATCTCTTTTCAAGAGGCTAAGAGTCACCAGAATATGTCAATCAACATAAAACACATGTCATTTCCACCCTTCCCTTTCCACCCTGCAGCTCCTCCCTTGTCCCCTCTCAGACTCATGACCTCTTCTTCATTACTGTTACATATATAAATACACCTAAATGTGTGTCTATGCAGCCTACTGAGTCCATTTAGTGTTGCTGTTATGTACATATGCTCAGGGCTGACTATTTGGGATTGGATAACCTATAAAGGCTCATCCCTGGAGAAAACTGATTCTCCTCTCAAGGGCCATTGATTGCCTGTAGCTCTTCATCTATAGGTGGGATCCTGTGAAGTTTCCCCTATCCATGTTGGCATGGCAACTGGTGTTGTCCTTATGTGGGTCTTGTTTATGGGCCTTTTGCTCCACTTTCATGGGCATAGCTTCCTCGTCATGTCTAGAAGACACTTTAGCCGCAGGTGTCCTTGTCTCTGCTCTTATGATCATTCTGCCCTCTCTCCAAAGATGTTCCCTGAGCCTGAAGGTGTAGGGGTTGCATTGTAGATGTGTCAATTAGGACTGAGCAACCCATTATCACTTATTCAGTTGTTGACTCAAAGAGTATACTGACAAAATTTTCATTCTTCTAGAATTAATCTAAAAATATAGTGAAATTCCAATAAAAATCCCAATAGCCCTAAACTGATAAAACTTATTCAATTGTGGATCTGTGTAATAGTTGCCATCTGATGCAAAAAAGATGCTTCTTTGATGAGGGGTGAGAGAGACACTGATAAGTGGGTATAAAGATATGTATTTTGAATACAATTATAAATTATAATGCTTTAGGAAAAGGCGATAGTAGGTTCTCCTCCAGGGCCTACGACGCCTCTAGTCATGGGTTTACAATACTAGGCATGAAGTCTCTCCTATTGAGCAGGCCTTAAATCCAATTAGATTGCTGTTGGTTATCATCAAGGTAAAAGTGTCTCCATTGCATCACTAGATGTTATTTTCCCAGCCAAGTCATTGCTGTGGTTCATAGATTTTTTTACAGTTTCATTTATCTTTTACTTTTAATGTTTCTTTGAAGTTCGATTCTCTTACTCGTGCTTGAAAAGAATAATATAGACCTTTACTGTTCATTATATTTGTTAACTTATTTATATTTACATTTTTTACTTGTGGGGTGGGGTGGGTGGATGTGAATGGGGTGGCTATGCATAATAGGATGAGTATAAATCAGTAAAGTGAGTGTAATAAATTTATTGCAAGGAATTGGCTTGCATGATAGTCTAGGCTGGGTATGTTGTCAAGAAGACAAGCTGGAGACCCAACAGGGTCTGGAGAACAGTATTCAGGTAGCACGTCTTCTTCCTTGGGGAAATGTCAATACTACTTTTCAATTGATCAGACCCCACCAAGATTAGCAAGGATAATCTCCTTTATGAAAAGTTTACTGACTGTAAATGTTAAGTCTGAAAACTACCTCCATTGTAACACCTAGACTAGTCATCAGTTTAATTACAAAAATACTCAACTGAACACATAAAACTGACCACCACATTAAACAACAAATAAATGGAAAGCAGAATTAACAATATTATTTTCCAAGGCAACAGAAATCATAAAATATCTATGACAAACTTAACAAAATTTGCTCAAGATGACTGACTACACCGGTTATATTACTAAGAGAAATTAACACAGACTTAGGTGAATAGGTGTTCTGTGCCCATGGCTTGTTGACTCAAAGAGTATACTGACAAAATTTTTATTCTTCTATAATGTATCTAAAAATACAGTGAAATTCCAATAAAAAATCCCAATCGACTTAAACTGATAAAACTGTACATGTCCATCATCAAATAATAATGGCAAGACGTCACAGCCACAGAGGAGGACCTACTGCTATTATTCTGCTAAATGGACAGAGTAAATCAACTCTCCATGACTTAGTGTTATACCCATAGATGAGAGCATCTCTCAACTCTCATCAGAGAAGATTCATCTTGAAGTAGATAGTGATTAACACAGGCCCATAACTTGTCAATATGCAGAGAATAAGAGACTGCAGAGTGTTCGGCCCTAAATGGGGCACATATATCACATTGCAGAAAAGTGAGTAGAAAAATCTAAGAGCCAGTGGAGGCGAATGAACATGAGGAAACCATGCTTTCCAAACAGCAGGGCAGTTGCACATATGAACTCACAGAAGCTGTGACAGCATGCAGAAGACCAGTACAAACCCAAGCCAGACAAAAACCCAGCATGGAAAAGAAGCCCCAGGCCCTGCTGAGGAATTACTGGTGACTGATAGCTGCTGGGGGAGCGACACTCGGTTTTCTTTACAAGTGTGATGCCAGGTAGGTCGACCATCTCCAGGGTATGGCCCCCCACTGAAGTGCACATGGAGAACACAAATTTGACATGATAGGACTTAAAAAATAATAATAAAGGACATGATGAGGGGATGGCAGAGGGTATCTGAATATTATTAAAGTCATTTATAACGTTCTCAAACCATCAATAAAAATTTTTAAATATAATATGCATAGACAATGGTTGAAATGCTGCATGATTCTCCCTAGTACAATCACTGTGCAAAACAAGATAACAGAATATTTGACTGTAATAAGGAATAAACTGCTACAATGTGAAAAAGCTACAAAACTCATTAAGTGAGAGAAGCTGGAAAGCAGCATGCTATGTGATTCAGTTCTTATGAAGGTCTACATTAGGCAAAACATACAGCGCCACAAGACTTACAGTATCTGCCTCCAGGGCAGGAGTGGGGTGGGATAGAAACTAACTGAGGAGCTACGTAAGGGATCTTCCCCTGATGACAGACAGGTTTTATATTTTAACAGGAGGTGTTACAGGCTATGGGCCATTGCTGCTGCTCATCATACTGTATACTTGTAATGTATACATTTCACGATATGTAAATTTTTTCCTCCATTTACACAGAAAAAGGAGAAATGCCTCTGGGGTGTAAGGTTGGCTTTAGCCTCCCTGGAGCTCCCCTCAGTTGTTTCTTAACACAATATTTGTGCATGATTTGATTTGTGACCATTTGTTTGTACTGCTTTGATTAAAATTTATTTAAAGTACTCGTGCAGATTTCCAAGTTAAGATGGTAGAATAAATACATCTGAAACTCTCCCATTCCCAACTGTAATGATAGAATAACAAATAGGAGCAAGCTAGTCAAAATTCCTCAGACTCAATCAAAGGAGAGGGCAGAGTTTCATGACATACAATTCAAAATGTGCAACCCCGAAAGAAAAGGAGAGAAGAAGGAGAAGGAGGGGAAAGAAGGAGAGGGAGAAGGGAGGAAGGAGGGGGAAGAGGCGGAAAGGAGACGGGGAGGGGAGGAAAGGAGAGTTTGCTTGCATCCACTCATCTTTGACTTTTTGCAGAAAAATATAATTCTTAGTCCAACACACACACAGTAGACAAAAATATGACAGAAAAAAACTTTAAAGATTATAGCAAGACACTCATAGCACAAAAGTTGTACCTGCACAAGGAAAAGTGTAGGGAAAGTTAATTTAAATATCCTTGCACTGGTGGGAAACTAGAAAGAAAAGTACTAGCTACTATGAGCTCTAAGTATCTGGGCATGTTGTTTGTAGCTGGATTCATTGCTGTGCAGAGTAAGGTGAGGGATAAGGTACAAGTCAACAGGGCCAAGTAGATGCCCAGTGAGTGACTGTCAGCACGCTGTATATGACAAATTTTGTCTAGAAGAAAGATAACAGGAGAATCATGGAATTTCCCTAGGAAATAATGACATGGACATAATAGGAGAGAATCTTTTAAAAAGAAATGATTAAGAACTGTGAATTGAAAGCTTAAGTACCTAAGTCATAAATTAAGCAAAACAAAATCAAACCAAAGCATCTTTCTAACTTTAACAAGTGTAGACTCGGCTGATAAATAACCAAAAAAGAATAAAGATCTGAGAAAATCCCAACTAATTAGAAAAAATGGCAACTGAAGCCAGTGGATCCATAACAGGCCAGGCAAAGTCATCTCCTGTCATTGAAATATGGAACTCAAAATGGAGCAAAAAGATATTCAAAGACACATGTGTTTGGCTGAAAAGAGTAACAATTGAATCTGTATGTCAAGTATAATGATATATTACAAGAATAAAATTATAACTGAAAATATATGAGGCATCATAGGTAAATCATAAAACATCAAAAACAGTGGGAACATTTCTAGGAAGAAAAAGGAGGTTGAACACGGTAAGAGTGTGGAAGAGGAGGAGGGAAGGCAGGTTGGCCACATCCTGACCCAGAGCACCATTTAAAGCCATTCGAAATCTGATACCAATGTCCAGAGAACTAATGGAAGGCACATGTCACTACAAAATACTGTTTGCAAAAATACAGCATTAATTTGCATATGTAACAAAAGGACTGGGATGAAGCTCAGTGATAGAGCTTAGGCCTATCCTACTAGTCATGTTTTATCTCCAGCACTGCAATAATGATAAAACAAAAATAATGAAACAAAGAATGTATAATAAAGAATAAACTGAAATAAGATTTATAATTAGGGAAAAATCAATGTTTGTTGGGAAACTATGTTATGAAAATAAAATGAAACAAACCAAAATTTGAGGGAATATTTTAATATTCATTTTCTTATCTTTCTTTTTTCATACATTTCAATCACACCTAAACCCCCTCCCCTCTCTCCACCCCCCAAACCTCTTCTGTAAGATTTCATGTATTCTGTCACATATATTAAAGCCTGTGGAGTCAAGTTTGTGTCCCCAGATGTCCCTCAGTGTGAGTTCATTCACTGGAAGCTGGTCAGCCCACCTAGTATCACTTCCTTAAAGAAGACCAACTCTCCCTCACCCACCAGTGATCAGCCTCCAAGAGTTCCTTAATTAAAGCTGGGACTTCCTACTCATTTCCCCAGTTCTATGCTGGGTTTTTGTCTGGTTTGAGTTTGCATGGGTCTTGTAAATGTTATCACCGTTGCTCTAAGATATATATGATCAAGTTCCCAAGCGCCTGGAAAATTCTGTTTCCGTGTAGTCATCTACCATCCCTGGCTCTCACAGTCTTTTCGAGCCTCTTCCGAAATGGTCCCTGAGCCCTGGGTGGCTAAGGAGTCTGATTTAGGAACACGTATTCTGTAGTCTCTTATTCTCTATATTTTGGCCTGTTGTGGCTTTCTGTGTTCATCGCCCTCTGTTGCATTAAGAATCTTCTCTGATGAGAGTTGACAGATGCATTAGTATTTTCTCTACCCCTGTGCCATAAGCCTTAGGTGCAGAAGTTCTACTGTAGATGTGTCATCTAGGGATGGTAATCTCACAGACACTTAGTTTCTATGTTTGACCAGTTGAAGAACTCTATAACACTCCCCATCTGTTGCAAAAGAAGCTTCTTTGATGAGTAGTGACAAGTATACTTGTCCATAAATACAAGGATACATATTTAGCATACAATAAGAAATTATGTTTGTCTAGGGATATGCAAAAATAGGTTTTTCTCTAGGATCTACGACCTCTCTGGCCATGAGTATATAGCAATGTTTACAGTGCCATATATGAGTTTCTTCCCATTGACCTAGCCTTAATTCCAGTTAGAAAGCTGTTGATTACTCCCAAGAAAAGGTGCCACTAATACACCAATAGGGATAGTTTGCAGGGCCAGTCATTGTAGTTAACTAGTCTTTAAAGCTGTGTAGGACCATCGATTGATCTTTTCCCTTAGCAGCTTGCATAGTATCCTCTGATACCATGAGGGCTGGTCTTCAGGGAGGAGGCTTCCAAGTCAGTTCCAGTTCCATTGTTCCAAGTCCTGTGTCCAAAGTATGACCTGTCTTTAGGTGTTGGACCTTACCATCAAGTTCTTAGAGGCAATTAAGGGCTGTGGCAATAGCCTGTGGAATTTTGGGAGTATCTGACCAACATCTCAAGGGGAGGTTTCTTCTGTCTGGCACTGTAACTCTTGTTCCACAGCCTTCAGCTATAAACACGCACTCATGTACAGACACTGTATGTGTATTTTCACCAGACCTTTGAATCAACACACCTCCCCCTGACTTTTCACACTTCCCGGGCATCGTCTATCTACCTTTCTTAATGATAAGTAAATAACTATTTAAAAGTGAGGGAGCTAGCAAGTGGAAGCATACCATTGGTATGTGAGACAGCAGCAATAACAAGAGCTTAACATTACCGTTTTTTAAATCAAAAAATGAGAAAAAAGTAGGAGAAAGTGCAGTGTGCTGATTACCTGATCTTTCATGAGACATCAAGAAATTCAGAGTAAAGCTGCTGTAGGGAGATGTGACAACAGGAAAATATACATCCTGATAAATGTCCCCATAGCAACAGCTGAGAATATGACATAAGCCCTGCAAATCACAGTGTGCACTTCATATGCTAAACCAAAGGAACTATGTCACATGAACATGAACTTTTCCTGAGGAAATGTGGACAAACGTCTGGAGGCCACCAAGGACAGAACAAAGCACAATTCGACGGAAGCCCAAACCAATGAACCGATGAGTTTACTGGGCTTGCTTACTAGAGCAAGGACTGACTTGAGGAGTACGAGTGACCTTAAGCCACATCACTGAAAGGTCTCAACTGACTTTGATGACAGCTTCCCCATAGCTACATAGATGATGGAGTCCCCTCTCAGCTAACTACCCACAGCACCTTTGGGAACCACTAGCCTAAGTGCAGCTGGACAGAAATACAGCCACTAGAGAGGTGCAGAGGGGAGGATGAAATCTCAGATGAGGCTCTTAGGACCATCCCTGTATGAGGGAGTGTCAAGGTGTCCAACCTTGAGGGCCTTTTGTGCGTAGGCTGCTCCGATGAAGACAGTAATGGCTGTTATGTTCACAGTACAACATTCACAACAAAAGACAAGAAAGCCACGGACACAAAAAAGCAGTGTGTTAAAATAAAAGTATATAATTAAACTGGATAAAATTAAAACCAGTAATATTTAGAAAAAGCTAATATATGCAAAATGTATTCACACAAAGATTATCATGTTCAGTAAAAAGATGAGCAATATGACGTACACAAAACAAGAAAAGAAACACGGACCAAAGTGAAATCTAAAGTATAAATATCAATATCATAAAGGCTAAATGAAGAGATAGGTGGATTTCTATTAGATTGAGGCCAGCCTAGTCTACAGAGTGAATTCCAGGCCACTGGGGCTATAGGGAGACTGTGAATAAATAATAAATAAATAAATAAATAAATAATAATAAATAAATAATAAATAAATAATAAAATGACTAAATTTAAAATAAAATGTTACACAAGATTGCCCATTGTATAAGGGTTACAATTACTATGAGGAAATAACTGCCACGAATGCGTGTGGTGTCTGCCTATAATCCCAGCACTTGGAAAGCTGATCAGGAAGACTGCTACAAGTTTGAGACCAGTCTGAGCTACATAGTAAGAGCCCTGTTCCAAATAAACAAACAAAAATGTGTGTGTTTGCAGTAAAAGAGAGAACATGTAACTGCAGAAAAAAAGATTAGACAGAAATACAGTATTAGCAGTAATTTTAGCTTGCCTCTGGAAAATAAGAATCAATTAGCTGCACAGCAAAAAAAAACAAAACAACAAAAAAAACTAACAGAAAGTTTGAATTATATAATCTTTATACTTCAACTAGCATTTGTTCAAAAGTGCACATCACGGGCATGTATGTGTGCTTTTTAACCCCTTCTGGGACAGTGACAAAAACCAGCACCATATGAGACAGAAAATTTTCAGATATTTATACAAATATGTGAAGAACAGGCCATAATCCTGGAATATATTTCAAGATAACTAGAAAGTAAGGTCACAAATACAAAAATATCTAATAATATTAAAATTGTACATCTTTCTCTTCTTCAAACTCAAAATGACAAATTTTTAAAAACCATGTCAAATTAATATAATGAACATATCACATATCAAAAAAAGTAGTAATCACCCAAGATTGAATTTAGGAAGAAATTCACAGTCATAAAATGTTGAGCAGTTTAAAAGAAATTTAAACAATTAAATTAAGTATTGAACACAAGTGTTTAGGAAAGGAAATAGGAAATTAATCTGTACACTTTCTAGGCAATCAGGAGTAAAAAAATTAAAGCAGAAATAACTGATTTGGGCAATAGGAAATTAGTAAAATTTCAAGAACCTGTCATGTGGATAGTTTATGGTTATTAACGGAAGGGAGAAAGCAAAAATACTAGGCTGAATCAAGCCTCAGAAAGCTTTTGATTATGAAAAAAATTAAAAACCAAACACACACCAAATTAGAGATAAGAATAGAAGAAAACCCCTCTACCCAGTGCTGTACTCTCTCGGTTACTGTGGCTTTTTCCGTAATTCTTGGAACTATGTGGTGACAATTTTCCGGCTTGCTCTTCACCAGTGTGGTTTTGTATTTCTATGGAAACTTAAGAATCAATATATCAGTATCCACAAAATAAAGAGCTGGGGTCTTACTTGACATTGGAGAGGATCTATATATAGCTTCCTGATATTGAGGTCTCTTATCAGTGGATAGAGAATGCTTATTTACTTAAATTTTTTCATTCATCAAGCCTTAATATTTTTCCTCCTATTGATATTGATGTATTCAGTATAGTTGCAGATAAGTAGTTCTTCTTCAGATTAATTATTCATTAGTGGTATCTAAGGATGCAATTTACCTTTCTATATTGATCTTGCGCTTTAGAAAAATATTATAGCCAATCATTAGTTTTTTTTTGTTTCACTTCCTTAGGGTTTCCCAGATACACAATCATGTCACCTATAAACATCTACAGTTTTAAATCTGACTTCAATCAGTACACTTTTGACTCCTTTTTTCTGTCTTAATTCATATTTTGTCTAGAAGCAATAAAAGAAGACGTCTTGTCCTTGCTCCCAATCTTGAAGCAATCTTAATCTGAATGTTGTGATCTAGCATTCAGTCTGATCATTAAGTATGCTAGCTATAAGGATTTTGCAGATGTATTTTATCAGTTGAGGAAATTTCTGTCTTCAGTTTGTTATCTTTAGTTTGTTAGAGTTTTTAAAAAATATTTTCTAAAGATTCATTTTACTTTGGGGACTGGAGAGATGGCTCAGTGGTTAAGGGCACTGGCTGCTCTTGCAGAGGTTCTGCAAGAACCTGGGTTCTGTTCCCAGCACCCATCAAGCAGCTCACAGACTTACGACCTATAACTCCAGTTCAGGGGATTCAACACCCTCTTCTGGCCTCCGTGAACCTCTGGAAGAGATTACTCACTGAACCATCTCCTCAGCCTCTGAGTTTTCCTCCTGAAGTGACAGATTACATTAATTTTTAAATGTTGAGTCAAATTTTCATTTCTAGAGTGATTACCCAGGGGTCACAGTGTACAATTCTTTTTATACATTGTTAGATTTGATTTACTATCAGTTTGTTGAGGGGTTTTGTATCTATGTTCCATTATTAGTCTGTAATTTTCTGTTCTTGAAGTGTTTCTGATTTTAATATTAGAGGATTGCTGGTGTCACAGAATGAGCTGGAAAATATTCTTTCTGTTTCTATTTTCTAGAAAAGATTTGTAGAATATTGATATCATTTGTTCCTTAAATGTTTGGTAAAAGTCCAGTGAATTTGTAGACAGTACAACTGAAACCAACTGGGCCTTGGAAACTTACCATTTGGAAAACTACTAATTATCAATTCAATATCCTTAACAGTCATAGGACTATTCAAACTGTCTGTCTATCCCAGTGTGGGGACTGGTGTTTGGTGTCTCCCACGTCATTAGCCCATTCCATTTAGTTAGTGTATCTACAGCGTAGTTATAGCTCACAGTATGCTTTCATTATCCTCTTGATGCCCACTGGATAGCAGTGGAGGGTCTTCCATTTAAGATAATAATCTATGTTTCTCCTTAGCTTTGCTAGCAGATAATCATACTTATTTTCAAAAATAACCAAACTTTGGTATTGCTGATATTCTCTATCACTATCCTGTCATCACTTTCATTGACACCTGCTATAATTTTTAATTCTTTGCTCCTGTTTACTTTGGATTGAACTTATTCTTCTTTTCTAGTTTCCTAATGTGGAAACTTAGGTTATTAATTCTAAATACTTCTTTTCCCTAATATGTACTGTCAGTTCTAAAATCTCTAAGTAGTTCTCTGATGGTGTGCGCACATTTTGATTAATTTTGTTTTCATTTTCGTTTAGTGCAGCATTCTCTTTAATTTCTTGAGACTTTTGACATGACTGTTATTTAGAACTCTGTTCTTTAATCTGTAGTTGCTTGGGTATTTTCTACCTTTTTGTTATTTGCTTTCTAGTTTAATTGGTGGTCTGATGATATATTTAGTATAATTTCTATTCATGAAAATCTGGGCCAGGTATATTTTATGGTCAAAGAAGTATGTCTTGGTAGGTATTCCACATGATCCTACGAAGGCTGTGCATTGTGTTACTGTTAGATGAAGTATTATTTAGAATTCAACTAGATCAAGTTGACTGGTGGTGGCATTCAGTTCAGTCAATGTCCTTTCTGGGATTTCCACCTTGTAGACTTGTCAGTTTCTGATTAAGGGCTACTCACAGCCTTAACAATTACTAACATTTTGTTATTTTATTTCATTTATTGTTACTTTTAATCTAATTGGAAGAAAATGTTTCCATTTCATGTTGAAAAAATAGATTAGTTTGAGTCATTTGATTTTTAAAAGGTTTTCTATTTACATATTGTTAATGTATATATACATTAGTTTTATAAATATATATGTATATATAGTGGGGGCACATATGTGCCATGACATGCACGTGGAAGTCAGAGGACAGCTTGTGGAAATCAGTTCTTTCCTACCATGTGAGTGCCAATCAAGCTCAAGCCTTCAGGCTTGGCATCAGGAGCTCAGCCATCACTTAACTATAGGAATCTGAATAAATTCCTAAAAAATTATTTGGATAAATTGAATAAATTCATAGGAATTTGCATAAATGTGTAGGAAGTTATGACAGTGCCAAGATCCTATCTACCCTTTACCCAGATTTCACGTTATTACTTCTCAGATACACAAGAAAAACTAGGAAACCGATAAGTAAAGATTTGGGTAAGTACTACCAAGAAGTTAGAGTTATTTCTGTATCACAAAGCTGTCCCAGTAGATAACCCTTTAACTCACCACACTCTACTCATAGCGAGCTCTTAATATCCGTAGGTGCCACCACCCACCTCTACTTATTATGCAATTGTATTCAGTACTTCCTATACATACATTTAGGACAATGATGTAAAATTTGCTTGAACCATCAAGCATAGTTTAGAAAATCAAGCAATAAAATGTATTGCATTTTTTCATGTGTACACAACTGCCTGCTGTCCTTTCTCCTTTTTCGATGTTTCTAGATTCTGTCCATCATCACTTGATCTTTATTCAGAGAAGTTCCTTTAGCCATTATTTGGGGTGGGGGCTGGCTGCTGGTAAAAAAAAAAATCCCTTTTGCTCTTGGCCTAAAAATGTCTTATTTCAAAGACCTTCCTTCCTGAAGGGTATTTTCCCTAGATGCAGAATTCCAGGTTGAAAATTTCCTTCACCTCTGTCATTTCTAATGAAAAAACTCACTGTTACTGTGCTTGCTTTTCTCCAACAGATAAAGTCATGTCTCTGGCTGAATTCAAGATATTTTATCTTGATTTTAATAACTGTGATGCATCTTGGTATAGATTCATTTAGTTTTATTGTGCTTATGATTTACTAGGCTTCTTGAATATGCACATTTATATTTATTGTCAAATATTGGGAAAATGTAGCCATTATTTCTTCCAATTTCTGTTTTAGAAGCACTGCTTTTATTCTTTCTTCTTGAGATTCTGATAACCCAGTCTGTTTTATAGCCTCGTGAGTCCCTGATGCTCTCGTTTATTTTAAAATTTATTTTCTCTATTTTTTTCAGTTTCAGTAATTCTATTCATCAAGCTGCAAGTTCACTGCAAGTTCATGGGCAGCCTGGGCAACTTAGCAAGATTCTGTCTGAGAACAAAGAAACTGAAAAGTGAACGAGGATACAGCCGAATGGTAAACTGCTTGCCGAGGTTCCATCTCCACTATTGAAAATAAATGAAAATAAACAAACAATTCCACTTACTGCATTTCCTTCATGACTGTAGCTTTCCACTCTAAAATTTCCATTTATTTTTTCCTTATGTCTTTTTTAAAATCCATACTCACAAGTGCTCCTTGAAATGTTCTTATCAAGGCTGCTTTGAAAACACTGTCAGACAATCCTAACACCTTTGTCTTCTTGGTGTTGATGCATATGGATTTTCATTTCCCATTCTGGTTGAAATTTCCTGGCTTTTGCTATGGTGAGTGATTCTCATTTGAATCTTGGCACTCTGGTCTTTATGGTATGAGACTTCGGGTTATATTTAAATGGTCTATGTTAGCAGTCTCCCTGAGATCACACTGGTGGGATGAAGAGCATGAACTGCCTCATTATTGCTGGATGGTGATGAAAGAGGAGAACCTTATCATTGCCAAGAAAGGGTGGAGCGCAAGCTTTCCTCTATAGCTCAACTGTACCACCCTAGCTGGGAAGGACAGGAACACCTGACATCATGGGAGTGGCCATAGTCCTGATCCTTCTCTATCTTCTGTATCTCCTCACATACCATCCTAGATAGGGGCACCTCATTACTATGAGACTGGATACATGATGGTTACTTATATGATGTCATTGTGACTGCAAGGAGGGATGTCTAGAAAACTGGTAGAGAATTAGTCGTGGGTGCATCTGGGAAGCACTCCCACTTCCTGACAGTGTGGGAGTCAATGGATTGGGTGAGACTATCCACTCTCAGTGTGGTTGTGCACCATTTAATCAATGGGACTGGAAGCACAGGGAACAAAAGGGGAAGAGGTCATTGGGCAAACTTCTGAAGTAAGGTACATTTTTTTCCAGCTTGTGGTGGTTATTGTTGTCAACCTGACTCACTCTAGAATCACCTGGGAACAGAGTTTCAATGCAGATTGTCTTGATCAGCAGGGCCTGTGGGCACTCCTGTAGGGATTTTCTTAATTGGGGTAAATGAAGTGGGGACCCTCATCCTGAATATGGATATACCATTTCATAGGCTGGGCTCTGAACTGAGTGAACAGGAGAGCCAGCTGAGCACTGCATGCAGGCATCAATTCACTGCTTCTACTCTTGATTGTGATGTAATGCAACTAACTGCTTCAAGTTCCTGACACCTTGACCTCTCCACAATGAGGGGCTAAAACCTGGAACTATAAGCCAAATAAACCATTTCTCGCTTAAGTTGTTTTTGTCAGGGCACAGCAAACTAAACTAATGCACAGCTGCTGTGCTGGGATACTGGTCCCTGGTTCTTTAGTTTTTTTCATTCTGGCCAGGCACTAGTGGTCCTTTGGGGTTCTCAGATCTTTGACCTCAAACTGGGGCTGCACAGTTGTCCTCCCTGGTTCTGTGGCTTCTGGTTTCTTGGACTCAGTGAATATGTTGAATTCTCTGGCTTTCTAGCTTACAGATGGGACTTCTCAGTCGGGTTCTATAAGCTACTTGCCTGGTAAATACCTATCCATAAATAATATGATTGGTTTTGGTTCTCTGTAGAACCCTGAACAATATGGCATGGAAGTCCAGATTCTCCATGGACATAGGGAAATGGTGACTCATCAATGCACAGGAGAATGGAAACTCAAGCTCCCTACTTGGATGTCCTGATGTTCTTTGGAGGAGAGGGGAGGCACCTTGTTACAAACAGCCCAGTGTGGGGCGGGGGGCAGAGCTTCCCATTTGACCTTTGTTGGGGTAGGGGTGGGGACCACAGTTTACTTAGTGATGTTTAACTAGTTGTTGAACAGCTGTTGTCTAAAAGACTTCTGTCCTGCTGGGCCCCTTTTTGTCCTTTTATGGGAGACAGCAGGTGTTCTTAGAGGCTTTCCTTAGTCTGAGCAGGTGGCATTTCCAAGTCACCAGCTTCTCTAGCAGTCTTCAGCATACAAGAGGCAGTGACCCCCCAGGTTGTTCTTCAGGTGACAGGGTCACTGTAGAGTCTGCCTTCTTTTCTCCACCATTTCAAGTCTTCTTGTATATACTGATCTTCACTCTCTACATTTAATCCATCTTTTCAGAACTAAGTCTTTGTTTTTCTTTCAATGCTTTAAATCAAATCCAAAGCATCATATTTCACCCCCCCAAAACCTTTGAGTTGGTTAATATTAATAAGTATATCACTTAAAAATGTAACCAAATATGCCAGTAACTTCCCCAAATGAAAAATAAATCATTAATACTTAATAATTGATCTTTAATTTTCTCCTAAAGACATAAAATGTTATTTTATACTTCTCATGTTTATGTAGAATTCCTAAATATGGTAATATTGCTACTGGGTGCTGAACTGAAGCAATTACCCCTCTTTCCTCTATTCCTGCAACTTTAAAGAAATCTGGTCATGTGGTATATATCATATCCTAGATATGGTTAGCTATATTGCTAAGTTATAATATGTTTTATGAACCCTATAGTAGTTTCTAGAAAATGGGAGTTGAACCAATGTAAGCAACTGCATTCTGGGTCAGTTTATTTAAACACTGGTGGTTGGTTCTGTGTCCCTCCTACTGTATCATATAAATAGGTCCATATCAACTGGTTGTGTCGGTTCTGAAATAATAATTAATCGATAGTTAATAATTAATCAATAGATTAAGCTGGCATCATTCAGTGAAAAGTTCCCCAATAATCTTTCATAAAATGCAGAGAGACTGAAGTGGACAAAGACTACTTTGCTATGAAAGACAACTGTGCATCAGACGACTTTAAGCTGTGTCCCTGATACCATCATCAAGCCATCCTAATTTTCTTGTTGTGGCAATAAAATAAATGTTTTCGGATATTGCCAAGTGTCCACTAGCAAGATGACCTCAGAGTTCCAGCAGTATTAGCTGTCCATGCCTCTATTACTTCAACAGTTTGCCAGTGTTTTTTTCTATTCTTGTTTCCTAACATTCCTGTGTTTACCGATATTTTCAGAAGAAACACTTTCTCTGAGACTGCCTAGTGAGGACAGAGTAACTTTATCTTATTATCAACATTTTAAAATTAAAAAGCTGCACTTTGATAACTGACAACCTATTTTGAGTAGCACCTGGAAATCTGGAATATTTAACATTTCATATACCCCAATTCCTTGCAGTCATTTTTCTTTTATCTGGTACTAAAGTTTTCTCATCTTCAGACAGAAGGATCTTTTTCAAGCTAGCTCTGATTGCCCCTTGACACAGCCATAATAGTCTGATAGAGTTCTTGCTTTTCGGTTGCATTAGTTTTCTTATTGAAATGATCAAATACTTGTCAAGAAGCAACTTAAGGTCATGATGGCAATCATAATGGGGAAGGCCTGGTAGAGGAAGTGTCTCACTACTGTGTCAGAGGGAGCACAAAGCTACTTTTTAATATATCAGCAGACAGCAGGAGGAAGCAGAGACAGGACAAGAAGTAGGGCCAGGCTATAAACTCAAGGATTGCCCCCTGCCTGGTGACACACTTCTTCCAGCAAAGCCTCACATCCCAAAGAATCCACGACCTCCCCCCAAAAGCACAATCAGTTAGGGACCAAGTGTTCAAACACATGAACCTAGGGGAAACACTTCTCAACCTTAACATTCTGCCCTGACCACATAAGATCATCATCTCATAATGAAAAATGCACTTAACCTAATTTCAAAATTCTCTAGTCTTAACAGTTTCAACATTTTGTCTCTTTCTGGGATTCAAACAATCTCTGAACTGTATAATCTATAAAGCTAAATAACCTATAATAACAAGTTATGTATTTTTAATTCCAATAGCACAAATGAACAGTCTCATCCCAAAAGGGTGGATAACAAGGAAAATCAGGCCAAAGCAAGACCAAAATCCAGCAAGGCAAAAACCCCAAACCCTCAGCTTTATGTCCCACATCTGGGAATCCTGATGGCATCATCTGAGCTCCAGTAGGCTTGGGTAGCTGTCCTCCTAGCTCTGTTGACTATCACACATGCAGTCTTCCAGATGAGTTGGCTCTGCTCAGTGCTTGGAGCTTTCCCTATCAAATGTCCCTCATTTCTGGCATTTCCAGTATTCTGAGGAGAAAGCTGCTTAAGCTTTGCTTTTACACACAGCCCACTTGAGGGCTCCATACAGAGAATCTGATCCAGTTTCCTGGCTTCAATGGCTTCTTAGAACCTTGGTGGAAGCTTCAAGGACTGCCTTACTCTTAAATTCTGTAAGTCTGCAAAACCAGCATCACATGGTTGACAACAAAGTTCTAATTCTAGCTTAAGGGACAACCTGGCTCCCTTGGATCACAGTTGTAGCAGCCACATGGTATTCCTTCATGTCTGTACCTGCAAAAACACTTCCTCAGCTGACCACTTGCCAGCAGGATACCCTGATGGTTCTATCTTTTCAGACACCTTTCTTTCTATTTGCATTGTTATGCCTGGAGCTTTTGATGGAATGAAAATGTTACCTTGTGCCATTGTAATTGGAAATATATAACTTGTGATTATATCTCATGTTTACAGTTTATACAGTTCACCTTTCCTATTGTCCCTGTGCAAGGCAGAGTGTCCGCTTTAATAGGCTAACTTCTTTAATCATTATTGGCCTTTGTCTACGCCTCTCAGTGTTAACAGAGTTCCAGCTCCTCCCCTCACCAAACTGCACATTCTCCTTCCCTTGTGTTCCACGTTCTGTTCTCTTTCATGGTAAATCTTAGTGAATGCAATGAGCAACAGTCATGTCACAGCCTTAATGTTGCATTATTTCAAAATTTCCTCCATCAAAAGTTAGCTCATCACTTTTGAATTCAGCTTAGTTCACATTTTAAGAATATGAGCAAAATACTGCCTGAATATGGGAACGATTTCTAGTCCATTCCCAATAAAGTTCTTGTTTCCCCCATGGAGCTTCAGGAGCCAGGTCTCTACTATACACATTACTGTCAGCATTCTGGGCTTCTTGGCTCCCATTCTGCTCTCTCTCATTTTTAAAATAGCATGTGTGTATGTGTGTGTGCATGTGTGCTATGTGGATGTATGTATGTACCACAGCATGTATATGGAGATCAGGGGAAAACTTCAAGAGTTGGTTTCTACCTCTCAGCCAGTCAGATCAGCATCTCTCATCTCCTTTTTTGCTGACATACTGTGTACTCTAGGCTCTCTGTTCCACGAGTTTCAGGATGAGTCTCTTATCTCTAGCTCCCATGTCACCCTAGGAGTGCTGGGACTACAGATGCATACCCCTGCATCTAGCTTTTTACATGGATTCTAGAGATTGAGTTTGTGTTTTCAAGTTTTTAAACTTTTCAAGTTTAAAAGCTAGCACTTTTACCCACTAAGTTTTGATTTCCCATTCTCTCTCTTACACACATTATTGCCATGGAATGAAATTTCAGATTTTTTTATGTTTTTTCATTCTCGAGTTATATTTCACTAAAGATTTATGGTTCAAATACCATCTTGAGCTGCTTACACTGTGGCTACACTATAAATGTATCCAATTTATTTTACTTTCTTCTCGTTCTTTTAAAATTTATTGTTCTTTTAAAATTTAATTTTGTTTTTAATTATATTAGATATATACATGGTTTCAAAACTATAAAAGTAGGTGTAGCTTACATTAGCTTTTCTTGCATAGTCTCTCTTTTCCCTACAGGTTATTTTTATTAGATTTGATTTATACTTCTATTTTAAAAGCAATGCACACACACACACACACACACACACACAGAGAGAAGGTAGTATGCAATATAAAATTGTATATCTTACATTTAAAATAATTATGGTAAAATGCTATGTATATAACATAAAATTTACTGTTGTAATCATTTTGAATACATAGTGCCATAAGATTAATTACATTCAAACTAAGTGCAGCCACCACTGCTATCTGCACCCAGAATGGTTTCATAATCCTAAATAGAAACTCTGTACCTATAGAATAATAACTCATTTTTCTTTCTCCCTCATCCTGGTAACCTGTATTCTACCTTCTCTCAATGAAATGCCTGTTTTGTCAGCACCTTGCTGGATTTTGCCCCAGATGCCTTTGTTTGACATCATTCCAGAGGAATATAAAGCTTCACCTAATTAATTTTCCTTATATTTGCATAGTATTCCATAGAATGGACTAAGCAAGTATCCAGTTTTTCTTGATGAAATGTTCCCACTCCTGTCTTTTGCAATTACAAACAGCAGTGCAATGAACAGTTTAATGGATCCATCATTTTGTATTTTCCCATGTATTTTTATATAGGTTCCTAAACATGGAGGGAAAGGGTAAAGGTATATGGGATTTTAGAACATTTGGATTTAATGCAATAAACAGGAATGAAATATGAAGTCATTTAAGAATTAAATGAAAAATCATAGAATATTGTAAAGGGTAAGATTAAAATGCTGCTTTAACTCATGAGATCATTTATTTAGTTCTTTAAATAATTATATTTGAAGCAAAGAACAGGAAAAATATCTCTGTTGCTCCCAGTGCGACAAACTGGTGCCCATCCCTGAAACTCTGTGACCCCTGCTTTCCCTTCTGCTTTGTGAGAATATTGTAAGGACTACTACCTAAAAGTCTGTCTGCCAACTTCAGCTACACTGGGGAAATAAAGGAGGGAAGGGTGCCAATTTTCCAAGAATTTTTGGCTGTCAAATGGCACATCTGGGCAATTTGGGCTAGGAAAACAATGATGCACACTCATTTCTTTTAAAGTGGGGCACTCTAGGCTGGATTAAGCCAGACAATGCTTTCCCACATCACTTCCCAAACTGGTGCGCATTCCTGGTTTTCAGATGTGTGTGGAGTTTTTGTTTTGTTTTGTTTTCGATTAATTCCATTGTCAAAGAGGTGTCAAGGCTTCATAGAGACCTTATGAAAAGAGCACCTGAGTCTGGGAAGACACGCGCTAAATTTACAGCAGCACTGCACCAATTGGCAGGGTTTAAGCATTAATCAAAAGGTAGAGACGCGACCCAAGCTCCATTTACGTGCTCCGTAGCCATTTGACCTCCCAACAGCAAAACTTCGGGGTCTCTAACCCCTCCCTGGATGAGGATCCCGGCAGACTCCTGCCAGGGTTGGGGTCACACTGAACACTTCCCCTCTATGGATTCCCCTGGACTGCAGCGCCAACGCATGTTCGAGGTTCTCCGCGGTGGTGTGAAGTCCTTGTACATGTGCGGACGCGGTTTAATCTGGAAATGTCCAGCAGACCGATGGTGTTCCGGGTGGGGAGGTGCGGGCAGCAGAGCCACAGTGATCACCAATCCGAACAGCCTGGCCTCCTAGGATCTTGGCTGCTACTAACTCTAGCAAAGGGATGGGGGGGGGGGGATCTGTCCCGGGCCAGTTGAGAAGCCCCCCACCTCGGATCAGAGTCTGAGTCTCTGCAGGAGAACTGGTTCTCATCTTCTACCGTGTGGCCTCTGTTCCGGCGGGGAAGTTCGGCTGCAGACCAGCCGAGAGTAGAGGACTTGGGGACCCTGGTCTCCAGTCCGCGGGTCCTAGGAGGCTGAGGGAGAGGGGCAGGGGCTGCCGCAGGGGCTTTTCCCCAGTCCGGTCCCTGGGCGCCCCCTTCCCCGTCGTCTGCTTACTCTGTGCAGTCAGTCAAAACAGAGCTAGTGGCCAGCGGAGGGGGACGGGAAGCAAAGCCGCCTCGCCGCGCCCCTCCAAACGGCCCCCGGCCCCCTCCTCTCTGCTAGGGCCTTCCCTCCCTCCCTTCCAGCTTCTCTCCTCGCCCTGGTCTCTCCCCATCCCCCCCCCTCATTTCCTCTCGCACCCGGGCTCGCCAGTCCCTCTTCGTAAACCCTGCTTCCAGCCTCGGCTAGGTCTCAGGCTCGCCCCCCTTCTCCCTAATCTGCGTCCCCTAGGCTCCCTTTGCCCTGCCCCCCCCTTCCTGCGCCCTTCCCCTGTCCCCGCCCACTCGGCGCCGCCGGCCCCTGGGTCCGGGCTGCGCTCCACGTGTGGACGACTACGCCGGGGCCCCCACTGACAGCCACCGCCCGCCGTCCCGCCCTGCGCCGCGCCAGGCCTCTAAAACCCCTGCGCCGCGCCCTCCGCGGTATCTTTCCGGCGTCCAGCCTGCAGCGCTCCCTCTTGCCGGCTGCTCGCCCCGGCCCGGTGCAGCTTGGACCCGCTCTGCAGCCGCCGCCCGCGCGTCGCGCCCCGTGGGACTCCAAACGAGCCCCAAGGAGACCCTCTTCTTTTTGGAGGGCGACTTTTGTTTGCTCGCCTGCTTTCTTCGGTGACTTCTGCAGCTTTCCAAGATCTGTGCCCGGAGCGCACAGGAGTCTGCTGAGCCTCGGCGTGCACCGCCCCCTCCCCTTTTTTTTCCCCTGTGAGGTCCGCTTTCTTTGTAACTTTACGCCGCGGCTGCTCGGGTTACTTTTGTAATTTCCCGCCCCCACCCGCTGGCGGTCCTGAAGTCGCTCGGGGCCGTGGCCCGGGGGATGCAACGTGGACCACGCGGGGCTGCCGGCCTCATTGACGCCGCGCCTCGCTGCCCACTGCGCTAGAGCCCGCGCCCAGCGCCGGGGCAGTCAGGGCGAGCGCTGTGCCCAGCTAGACCAGGGACCACAACCCAGGGATCCCCGGGAGCTGACGAGGGGCTCGATAGACCCTGACTTTTTTCGGGATTTGGTGGATTTGGTCTTCGATCGCCCCCTCTCCGCGGGCCTACATTCACGCGCTCTAGGCGCCGGCGATGGGGAGACGTCGGCGGCTGTGTCTCCAGCCCTACTTAGTGTGGCTGGGTTGCGTGGCGCTCTGGGCGCAGGGCACAGCCGGCCAGCCTCAGCCTCCGCCACCTAAGATGCTCCGGCCCGCTGCAGGAGGCTCGGAAGGCGGGTTCGCGGCGCCCGACTACCGGGAGGAGGGCGCGGTAGCGGCGAGCCGGGTCCGCAGGCGAGGACAGCAGGACGTGCTCCGAGGGTAGGTGGGCACTGGCACCGGGCCGAGGTGACTGGCTTGCGCAGGGACCTCCGTTTCGCTGCTCTCTGTTCCACGCCCTCCCTGACTCTGGTCCTGGCAGGCAAAGGCGCCTTCATTGAGTCTCCCCAGGGGCACCCCCGCTTTTGCTCTCCAAAGCCTCAGTTCAGCCAGAGAAAAGTCCTCCTTGGGGGCTCCGGCTGGCGCTTGCAGCGGGGGAAAGCCGGGCCTTCGGGTGCGGATGGCAGAGCAGAGCATGAGCTACGTCTGTGGTGCTGGAAAAGTTGCCCAGTGTCAGGTAGACAGCGGGCCTGGGTCAGCCCGAGCGCGGCTAGTGGCGCCTGCTCCCCACCGTCGGGGGCGCAGCTCCAGAGCCTTTTGTTTGAGGATGTGCGCAGGGGTATCCGCTGTTTCTCTAATCTCCTACCCCAGAGCCCTATCTTCTGAGAGCCTTCTTTGACACTTGGGGACCAAAGAAACTTTTGATCAAGGAGGGATGAATCTTTGAACCAGGGCAAGCATTTTTTGAACGGACTGGTCCTTTTGTTCTCAGCCTCCGGAGGATAGAATCGTAGCAAATTACATGTTTCCATGTCTCCCTTTGCCTTTTAGAAAGGCAAGCAAAGGAGGACAGATGAAAGGGGATCCTTAGATACTTCGGACCCTCCCCCCCTCCCGTCATCTTGCCTATTCCACATCTGCTTCCCAAACCCCAAGAATTTGAAGTGTAGTTTTGATTTGTTTGTTGTCCTGAAATCTACTCACTCAAGCTTTGCTTAGGAAAACTGTTTTTGCGTTACTCCACCCATCCTTACTTGTCCATCACGGTGTTTGTACCCTGCAGGCCCAACGTGTGCGGCTCCAGGTTCCACTCCTACTGCTGTCCTGGATGGAAGACGCTCCCAGGAGGAAACCAATGCATTGTCCGTGAGTGTTTGCGTGGGCTCATAGACCTGGGCACCATACTCGACCCTATTTCAGGGCCGACATAGCAGTCAGTCTTTTGAACATGCAGTTGGATTTACAGTGCAGTGGCAGCACAACCCTGGTAATAAGAGCTCAGCCCAGTTCCAGTGGTGGAAGGAAGCAGCCGGTCCATGAATTCAGACTAACGGAACCATGGCAACAAATGATAGATTTTACAGATGCTTGGGCGCTTTGTTTTCTCTTCTTGCGTGTATTGATACAAACTAAAGGGAGATTGTGTGAGAGCAATCCCCTAGATAACCCCCAAACACCCTTTCTTTTAAAATTTCAGATAAGACTACTACTATGTAAACGACCAGGCTTTGGGCTGTACTGGATTTTGGCCATCAGACAGTCTATCGTCTTTCTCCTGCCTTTATACAAAACCACTTTATTATCTCTGGGTTAATCTCCAAAACTGCATGGCAAAGATTTAAAAGGATCACTCTCACAGAATTTGAACTGACCCAAAGTTTACAGAATTGTTTTTTAGAGAGAATTCATCTAAGTTGGTTGACCTTTCTTTTGGTGAAGGGACATTTAAATTTAGAAATTTCAGATGGAAAATCTTATAGTATGCAGTAGATCTTCTCAAGTATGAATCTTAGAACTTGAAAACTTATGTGCATCTGACTTTAAAAGTTTTGATTGTTTTATTCAGTGTCCAAAGTGTATATGCAGATCTCCAAGCTCTAACAGGAGAACTGGTTAGTTTCCAGTCTCATGATCAAGGGCTCTGCAAGGTATTACTTCACAGGCTTGTGATGCAAAGTGTGATGGGTCCTTTCCTGTGTGTTTGTGTAGCACATTCACATTTGTCCAGTCTGGAGGACAGCCAGGTCACAGACAGCACATACATCTACTGCTGGTCTTGACCTTAGATTGACCTTGATGGTTTCCAGGGAAAGATAATTATACTACTGTGAACAGAGAAAAAAGGCAAGTTACCCTAGCCAAGGGATACTGTGGATACGGTGGCATCTCCAGCTCTATATTTATTGGTTTGTGGGTTTGAGACAGACCCTGAATGCTATTTCTGGGCAGTTCTTTAAAAAAGAATGAAATCTCAAGCTTTATCCTGAGATTAGTTTTGTCTTGTTTTCTCTATCCTGAAGTCCCACAATCTCTAGTAATGCTACACAAACAAGAAATAATTACCACGATCTTCAAAGTGATTTATACATATTTAAATAAACCCTCCACTTACAGCTTTTTGCTTTGATGAAAGAGGAAAAAGGAATGGGTGGGTGTTGCTTGCTTTTCTCTGACACAGAAAGTCCTTTGTGAAGTATTTAGGGAAGGTGCATTACTCTTTCTGGCCAGTAGGGCATGACTGTGACTGCCTCCCACTTACATGGTTTCCTAGAATCTTGAAACAGCTCATGTCACTCACCACACACCTGCCATACTAGGCGGGAATGACTTAGGCACTTCGGAAAGTCTGACTCACTAAATGTAATGAGTGTGACTGCCATTATTGAATTGGAGAGCAGCCGAGGAGAAGGAATTGGTTTATGGTACACATTGAAAATCTGTAAAGTCAGGTTTTATTGGATCAGTGAGGAATGGAAATTCCAGAGAGCAAAGCCATCCAGAATATTTGCAGTAGAAATAAATGTATGGCCCAACTAGTGTCCACTTTAAATACTTGTGGTTTTTAAGTATCATTGTGACATTTAGAAGATCAGCTTCTAACATCTCAGAGTGAGTATTATAGCTGACAGTTGTGCTCTTGAAACAGTTAGGTGCTTATGGGATACACTGAGATTTCATGTATCAGAGATCTATAAAAAGCACAAACCTTGAAGATTTTTGTATCTCCAAGAAATATTTATGACATTTGTTGTCAAGTATATTCATATAATATTTATAATCACCTTAACAAAGTAATAAAGAGGGAGACTATACTACACTGATGTCCTATTATGTGAATCTCACCTAACTTTTAGCTGCATTAAATTCAGTAATTCAACTATTTTTGACATTAAAATGGTCATATATAGAGAAAATAACAAAATTTAAACCATTGTAAACTTAAAATCAGGAATTTTAATTCTGAGATCTCTTGATACAAGTATTTTTTAGTGAATTTACTTACATTTCACCATTAGGCAAAGACAATCTGTGAGGCAAAAAAAAGTAATCTTTAAATAAAAATTGAGAATCAAAGATTAATTTTCCTATACATATATCAGCATTTTCTCTATGTAGAAAGATATTAAAATGGTCATCTTTTAAATTTCACCCTGTTTGACTTTTATCAGGTCTTATGATAAAACAAATGTTAAAATAAATGTATGTCTTCCTTTTTTAAAAAGCCAGATGCATTTTGATTTGAGACTCTTTTATTATTGTTATTATTTTGTTGTTTTTTTTTAAGGCACAGGCAGACTAGGTAGCCCGTGCTGGCCTGGGACTAACTGTGTTGTTCAGGTGGCCTTGAATTCCCAGGCTTCCTATCTTAGCCTCCTTCGAGCTGAGATTGCAGGTGTGAGCTATCATGCCCAATAGTGGTTATTCTCAAGTGTGGCTTAACAGTCTCATTGAAGTTCTCTAAATTTCCAAATGTTTGTTTCCAAAAGGATAAAATTGATCTTCTCACTTTCCTTTTTAAAATATTTTTAAAAGTCATCTTAGAACATGAAGTAATGGAAGAAGACTTTGTTTATTCATTTATTTATTGAGAAAGTATGCTGCAAACCATATTTTGATGAATGGAAAAGCTGTGAGAGGGGACTGACTAGGCTTCCTAGCGTCTGAGACCTGAAGAGACATCAGAACACTCCAGTACAATCTCTGCAATGCTGTTTCTAATGAGAAAACTGATCCCAGAGAAATATGTGTGTTCCCTGTGCTCTGGTGGGCCATCTACAGAGTGAGAACTCAACATCAGACCTCTATGTATGTGGCACATATGTCTCAACTACCTACCCACACAGCTTCCAGCATCATAGGTCCTTCCTCCCCCTCCTTCCAATGTTCCTAGGCCTTATAGTTGAGATGGGACCACAGAGTGTAGGGAAGAAAGACTTCATCACTCGTGCTTCTCCCTGGCTCACGTACAGCACACACTGCAGCCTTTTCAGATAACTAAATGCCTCAGAATGTTTAAGCTCCAGCACCCCCTCAGCCTCATTGGATTTGAGATCTAAATGGGGATACTTCATTTAAGCCTAGATTAACTCCCTGCCTGCTAAGAAGGAGGGATCATTGAAATGAAACAATATTTAATGGGCATTTGTCAATTTGGTGGTCAAAAACTAGAACATTTAAGAAGTTTTAATCAATTCTATGGCGAAGGGCATATTCTTGCCCATTTTTCAATCTTTAGATAGTCACATTATTTTCATTCAAAAGGAATACTGATGATGATACTGCTCATATGATAGGAATGTCAAGGGGGATTTAGAGAATTACTAAAAAGCAATTACTCAGTTGGTTTGCACCTTACATTATTGAGGGTTCCAAGTCTGTTTAAAAGCTGTGAGACTTCTAGCACAAGATTCACGTTCACATTGGTGTAAGTGTTTACAGCTAGTTTCAAAGCACCCCCAGACTCTCCTCTGGTTTCAGGCATGGAGCCATCAGCACACAGTCCGTGCTCAATGAAAGAGTTCAGTTGAGGGTATAGAGATAAATCTTTCAGCTCCTAAGAGACCCAACTAAATTTGGACTAGACTTCCTGTTTAAAGGTACTTGACTGTAGGTTTTGAGTATCTGTGGTATGTGCTGTGTCAATGAGCCTAGGAGTCTAGGTTCTGATAACCCTCTTGTTCTCTGGAGGTCACGGTGTAGGAAGTTTCAAGTCTCTCACTCCTCCCATCAGAATGTCTCAGTGACTTTTCTGAGCAGCAGGAGTAGGCTATGTTATGGGGCTAATATTCTAAAGGAAAGACTGAAGAAAGGAGAGTGGAAATTATGAAGGGGAATAAAGATTGATGACAAGCAGGGCAGACGCCAGCTGGGGTGGAATGCGAGTGGAGTGTGAGGTTTGGCCAGCTCATTAGGGCCTGGGGTCTCTGGCTCCACGAATTTCACATTCTTGGCCCTCTGTGAAGGTCCTTTACATAGCGGGCTAAATTTTCTAAGAGTGTGCAGTCTCTCTGGGTTTCCTCCATAATCCCAGCTTTCTAGGATCAAGGCTGCCTCTTTTTGGTGGATTCTCCATTTTAAATTCTTAGTTTCAAGTGGGAAAAGCAACTTGCATTAATAGACATATAAAAACATTAGTGTTGCTTCAATATTATAGAATTTAAAATAGCTTCATTTGTTTGTACATTATTACAAGGAGACTGAACACTATGCCTATGTCTAGGCTGGCAAATTTTTACATATCTGAAGTCAGACATTTCCGGCCATTCACCTCATGTTCTATGTTTCAGAATGTGGCTTTCTTGTTTTGTAAAGTATTCTTATTCATTCATATTTTCCTGCTGTGTTTTCTACAGCAATTTGTAGGAACAGTTGTGGTGATGGATTTTGTTCCCGTCCGAACATGTGTACTTGTTCCAGTGGCCAGATATCACCAACCTGTGGAGCAAAATCAAGTATGTTCTTTACATGTGGCCTCAATCACTGTTATCCATAAGCTTTTGAATCAGTGCTAAATGTCCTCTTCAAAGCAGATACAGATGGGCAAGTATTTTCCTCAAAAAGTTGGAAAAAGACCTTTGAGAAAACAAAGCGAAATCGTTTTCAATAGAAAAACCATTTTTTTGTTTCAGGAGCTATGTGTCTATGCAGGAGATCAGTTAGGATTTAGTGAAGTAATCCTTCATAACTGCAATTTTTAATATGCACCAGGTTCAGCTTGGGGTGTTTGGCTGTATTACTTCAATCCTCTTGTCAACAGTTGTTATGATCCCATTTTATGGAGTAGGGATGTGAGACACACATATATTAACCAATCTACTCAAGACAATGTACACTGGCGTCTAGATGCTCATGCCGAAGCCTGTGGTCTCGAATGCCAGGTTATGTTGTTGTCTTTTGCATAACTACTGCAGCCTTTGTTCTATTTATGGGTTAACTCTGGGGAGAAAAGAGGATTAGGAAGACAGCAAATACTTATTGGATACTGACCAACTATTTCACATATACTAGCTTATTTTCCTATAAACATACTATTTTCCAACAACTCCATTCAGATAGCTATAATAGAAGATGAAGAATGTATTTTTCATGACCCACTTAGAAAATGTTGGGACTAACCACCTTCTAGTGATTTCCTTTGACAACTGGAATATATTGAATATATATATATATTAATATATTATTTTTATTTTGTGTGTGTGCGTGTATTGCCTGCATGTATGTAAGTGCACCTGTGTCCTGCAATGCCTGAAGAGGTCAGAATAAGGCATCAAATCCCCTGGAACTGTAGTTATGGATGGTTGTTAGCCGCCATGTGGGTGCTGGGAACCAAACCCAGGTCTTCTACAAAAGCACCCAGTGCTCTTAACTGCTGAGCCATCTCTCCAGCCCCTGCAAGTATATTTTAAATACTAAATACTATGTGATAACAGATATGCCCATGAGTGACTTATGACAAATAGTAAACATTTGTTAGATCATAACTTTTACTTCCATTAGAATATATTTGCCATCGGAGTGGACATACAGTTTGTAGTTTTGTAAACTTATGCATATAATTTGGTAATGGTTATTTGTGATTTCTTGTTGCTTTCCTTTGTAGTTCAGCAATGCACCGTGAGGTGCATGAATGGTGGAACTTGTGCTGAGGACCACTGCCAATGCCAGAAGGGATATATCGGAACTTACTGCGGACAACGTAAGGAGCCCCAGCAATGACTGTACTATAAATAATGTGACATAGTGACTGTTTCATACTTAAGTCATAAATTAAGTTCTTGTGGAACTTATGGTCATTTGAAGAAATAGTTATGTAGTAGGTCATAGTTTACAATTAATTCCTAATTTTTAGCCTGAAAAGAATTCAGTTTTGTGCTTTATGATGTTGATGTTAACCATGCATAATGTACCAAATTTGACATTTATCATGAGTGTTTACTTGTTTTCTTTTATCTAGCTGTATGCTTACATCCTTGAAAAATAGTGAAGTATATCAATCTCCAGCGTTCCTCACTCACCTCAGATTTGTGAATTCTTTCGATATTTCAAAATTATCCCCAGGAGGACCAATCTCACAATTTAACATTTGTCCAAATGCCTTAATACCAAAAAAACAGAGCTATGGGATGATTTTTAAAGATTAGATATCACTATAAAAGAAGGAACTTTTAGCAAAGATTTTATCACCCTCTCCAATCCTGGAGATTGAACCCAGGACTTTGCATATGCCAGGTAAAAACTTCACCACTGTTCTGTAGCCCTGACTTAGTAAATAAAGCTCTTACCTTCCATGGAGAAAATCCCACACTAATTGAGAAACAATTCTGTTTGCGCACAGATATGAAGACTGTAGCTTCTGGACTGTGGTATCACTGACTGAGGAAGACATTTGGCTAATGTTTGCCAAATTGTGGCACTTTGATGAGAGCATTTTTTTTTTTTTTTTTTTTTTTTTTTTTTCTTTTTGAGATAGGGTCTCCCTGTAGTCCCAGCTGACCTGAACTCACTATGTAGTCCAGGCTTAAAAATATTTTATTTATTATTTTTTATTTTATGTGTATGAGTGTATTGCTTGCATGTGTGTAAGTGTACCCAGGTCGTGCCAGTGCCCACGGAGGTCAGAAGAAGGCATCCGATCCCCTGGAACTGGAGTTACAAGTGGTTGTTAGTCACTGTGTGGGTGCTGGGAATCAAACCTGGGTCCTCTGACAGAGCAGGCAGTGCTCTTAACCACTGAGCCATCTCTCTAGCCTGAGAGAGCTTATACTTTCAAATTAAATTATTGGCGGTTGAATCCAGAGCTTCATGCATGCTAGGGAAGTCTTTTACCATTGATAGATCCTCAGACCTCTTCTTACTTTTTGTAAAAAAGACTTTTTATTCAATTTTTGTGCATTTCATACAATGCATCTTGATTATATTTAGATCCCCCTCTCCTGTTCACACTCCCCTATAAGTCTTCCCACCAGATTCCATGCATTCTGTCATATATGTTAAGGCCTACCAAGTCATGTTTTATGTCCTCAAATGTCCCTCAGTGTGGAGTTCATCCACTGAAGACTGACCAACCTATCTAGCATCACTCAAGGAATCTGAGATTGCAATTGGCTGAATAAAATATTTAGGTATTAAAGAAAATTAAGTACTGAGGTCAGTTTTCTGGAAGAATGTGGGGGAGTAGTGATGCATTAATTAATTAAAAATTAACTTTCTAGGTGGGTGTTGGCCAAGGGAGAATGAGAAAGAATGGGACACCAGTGGGACAGGAAATTGCAACTAAGTTTCTTTTTTATGGATGATTCTTTTTCTGCACTTTCTTTGTACCAATTTTATACTACAGACTCAAGTCTTCCATTCAGACGAAAAGCAATAGTCTTCTATGAGTATTTTTATGCCTTGTAGAATGTTGTATAGTCTCACAGTACCTCTGTTTTAGCAGGTTCTGTAGGCACATGAAAGACGCAGGACCCTTTCTTGAAATTCATTCAGCCTTTTGCTCTATTGGGGAGGAAATGACAATTTCTTTAGAATTACTGAGGAGTGCCTTGCCTCAAGCGATCACTCAGAGTTCTTCTCTGATTTCTCCTAGCCAACCTCAGCCTGAATTTAGCACGCTGGTGTACATAAGTATTTTCCTGAAGGTTATGCAGCTGATACATGTGTGCCTTTCTGTTTCTCTCACAGCAAGAGAAAGCCCGTGAATGGAAGGCCCTTTGCCTTGGAGTGCCTTGAGTGCTCTGATGTCCTCATGTCCCTGTATCAAACCTTACTGATTCTGCTACACTTTCTAGTCAGGGGATTCCAGGTGGTCTTATACGGAAAGGGCGGTACATTGTTGAGAGCAAAATAGGAGACAAGGTTTTTCAGCTTTTGAATCCTGAACAGCCTTAAAAATACGATGTTTGCCAAAAGAAGGATTATGAAAACATTTATTTATTTATTTATTTATTTTGGTCTTTTGAGACGGGCTCCCTGTAGCCGCAGCTGTCCTGGAACTCACTATGTACACCAGGCTGGCCTTGAACTCACAGAGATCTGCCTGCATCTGACCCCCCCCCCCCATGCTGGGATTAAAGGCCTGCGCCACCTTGTAACTGCCCAGCTGCTTTCCATGGAGTGTCAGCAGCAGTCTTTCGTTCCTCCTTGAGCATTGTTGCTTAATTACCTTGCCTTTGTGAATGCCAGGTGCAAGAGAATACACTCATGAATAAATGCAATGACGTTTCACAGGAAAGGAAGAGGATTGGCAGGTAAATGAACAGATAAGAATCTATGCAAATTTAGTGAGAAAGTATAGGATCTGAGAGAGTTGGGCTAGGGAGGGAGGATCTTTGTCTGAGTTTTGGTTTTATGGGGAATGTGTCCTGGGCCAAAGGAACAGCAGGTTCAGAGAACCTGTGGCAGAAAACAGACTCTGTTACAGAAAGAATAGAACCACCATTGCAGAAAAGATAATGGGAGGAGATGAATCTAGAGAGGAAGTTTTGACTTTATAGGCCAAGGGAAGAAATCTGAGCTAGATCCCAATCCATAGGGAAGCCATCACACTTTGAGCAATCAAATGATGACATACAATTAGTGTCTTTTAAAAAGTCACCATGGCTGCTGTGCTGGGTCTGGCTTGTGAGGAGGCCGAGGGAGAAGCAGGAGGGTGAGTTAGGCTGCCACGTGGCAGCGGCTGCTGAGTAGAGCGCAGCTGTGGCAACTGAACAGCTGCTGAGAGCATCTGTTACAACTGGGGTTTCAGAAATCATCCATGGAAGACAGTGTCCACACCTGACAGACGAGCTGTGATGAGTTGAAAAGAAAATATGAAAAAGAAAAGACCAAAAAGGACAGGTTGAGCAGGATGTGATGGTACACACCTTGAATCCCAGCACTCTGGAGGCAGAGGCAGGAAGATCTCTGGGAGTTTGAGGCTAGCCTGGTCTACATAATGAATTCCAAGCCAACCAGTGCTACATAGGGAATGAGATCCTATCTCAATGAATGAATGAATGTGAATGAATGAATGACTATGACAGCTTGATGATTTCAGTAGAAATGGGCTGAATGCAGTGTCATTTCCTGATATGGAATCAGTTGAATGAGAGATGGGGTCTGATGGGGCTCCACAGTTTTGTTTTGCATTTGTCTGTTGACCTTCAAGTGGAAACACTTGTGAACTTAGGTCTTAGGACAGAGGTCAAAGACAGAGACATGAATTGGAAAGCATATAGATGGAATGTTTAGGAACATACTACTTTAATCACAGGCATAGGTGAGGACTATTAGGTCATTGTAGACAAGAGAATAGAGTGGATCGGTGAGTTCAACATTTTTTAAAATTATTTAGTTAATAACCACATACTTAGAAGAAGCATTTCATTACAACAGCATTGACATATTCAATAACAATTTCCAGAGCTAAAATGCATCTCTTTCAAAATTGGCTGCAAATATTTACGTTTACAGTTGAATTAATACAGTTATAGAATATTGTACTCCATATAAACCCTATAAGATATAAAATTAAATGAGGTTTTGACCTTTAAAAAAGATCTCTATTTCCTTATTAAAATATATAGTTTCAGACAGAAAAATTCATTTTTAATGCAATTAACACTAAGATGTTTGCACATGCGTTTCTAATTTCTGTATATCTGATTATTACTAGTCACAGTCGGTTACTTTCTGAGATCCTTGGCATCTGAGCGTGGATATGAAATCATCAGGTAGATTTCAATGATAATGTTTTTCACATCTACTAATTATTAAGGAGCAAATTTTTATGCTTTGAAGAATTTTCTAACATTTTTTAAAAAATTTAATAACCACATGATTAGAAGAAGCGTTTCATTACAGATTTAACATATCCAGTAACGCACTCTCTTTCAACAGTGGCTGTAATTTTTAGGTTCACAGTTGAATTAATACAGTTATACAATATTGAACTCAATATAAACCCTGTAAGATACAAAATTGAATGAGTTTTTACCCTTTTAAGATCTCCATTTCATTTTAAAATATCCTGTTTCCTACATTTTTAATGCTACTAACACGTTTCCACATGTATCTTTAATCTCTATGTCTCTGATGATTACTAGTCACAGTCGGTTACTCTCAGATCCTTTGTACCTGAGTAAGGATATAAAGTCATATTCACTTATAAGGATTTGGTGCTAGGATCCACATATGAGGAGAACATAATGCCTTTTTTTTTTTCCTCAGTCTGTGTTACTTCACTTAGTATAACAGTTTCTAGTTCCATCCATTTACCTGCAAATTTCATGATTTCATGTTTCTTTACTGCTGAGTAAAATTCCATCATATAAATGTACCACATTTTCATTATCCACTCGTAAGTTGAGGGACACATAAGTTGCTTCCATCTCTTAGCTACTGTGAAAAGAGCAGCAACAAACATGGATGTACAAGTGTCTCTGCAATAGGATGAGTTCTTTGGGTATATGCTAAGGAGTGGTATAACTGGGTCAAATGGTAGGTTCATTTGTAGTTTTTTAAGAGGTCTCCACACTGCTTTCCACAGGGGTTGAACAAGATTGCAGCCCCATCAGCCGTGGATGAGTGTTCCCCTTTCCCCACATCCTCTCCAACATTTGGTATCATTTGTTCTCTTGATCTTAGCCAGTCTGACTGAGGTAAGGTGAAATCTTAGAGTGGTTTTAATTTGTATTTCCCTAATTACTAGTGATGTTGCACACCTTTTAAGATGCTTCTTAGCCATCTTTATTTCTTCTTTAGAGAACTCTCTGTCCAGCTCCTTAGCCTATCTTTTAATTGGGTTACTTCCTTTCTTGACACTTTGTTTTTTCAGTTCGATATATATATATATATACTGGATGTTAAACCTCTGTCAGCCGTGAAGATTTTCTGGTGAAGATTTTCTCCCATTCTGTGGGATTTCTCTTCACTTACCTGGTTGCCTCCTTTGATGTACAGAAGCTTTTTAGTTTAATGAGGTCCCATTTGTTGATTCTTGACCTTGTTTCCTGGGCAGTTGATGTCCGGTTTATAAAATTCTTTCCTACACCTATATCTTGTAGGTTATTTCCAATGCTTTCTTCTAACAGTTTCAGAGTTTCAGGCTTCACATTGAGGCCTTTGATCCATCTGGAGTTAACTTTTGTGCAAGGCGAAAGATAGGGGTTTAGTTTCATTCTACAGGGGGAGATCCAGTTTTGCCAGCACCATTTGCTGAACATGCTGTCTTTCCCCTAGTGAATATTCTTGGCTCCTTTGTCAAATATCAGGTGGCTGAGATTGCATTTACTCATATTTGAATCTTCAATTTTGTTCCATTGATCTATGGGTCTATTATTGTATCAGTACTATGTTGTTTTTATGACTATAGCTCTGTAATACAGTTTAATATCTGGCATAGTAATCTCTCCAGCATTGCTCTTAGTGCTAAGGATTGCTTTGGCTATCTGAGGACTTTTGTGCTTCCATATGAATCTTAGGATGTTTTTTTCCAATTCTGTGAAAAATGTCATGAGGCTTTTGGTTGGCATTGTGTTGAATCTATATATGACTTTTGGTAGGATGGTCATTTTCACAATATTAGTTCTTCCCATCCATGAGCATGGGAGGTCCTTCCATCTTCTGATGTCTTCCTCAATCTCTTTCTTTAAGGAATTAAAATTTTCATTGTAGAGGTTTTTAATGTCTTTGGTTAGGTTTATTCCAAGATATTTAAACTTTTTTGCAGCTATTGTGAAGGGGAGCTTTCCATGTACTCTTTCTCTGATTGCTTGTTATTGGTATATAAAAAGGCTAATGAGCATGGGAGGTCCTTCCATCTTCTGATGTCTTCCTCAATCTCTTTCTTTAAGGAATTAAAATTTTCATTGTAGAGGTTTTTAATGTCTTTGGTTAGGTTTATTCCAAGATATTTAAACTTTTTTGCAGCTATTGTGAAGGGGAGCTTTCCATGTACTCTTTCTCTGATTGCTTGTTATTGGTATATAAAAAGGCTACAGACTACAGACTTTACTAACATGCCACTTTACTGACTGTGTTAATAATTTCTAGGTGTTTTCTGGTGGAATTTTTGGCATCTCTTAGGTACAATATCATATCATCTGCAAAAAGGGATAATTTTATTTTTTCTTTTCCAATTCATACTCCTTTCATTTCCTTCTCTTGTCTTATTGCTCTTGCAAGAGTTTCACAAGCACTGTATTGAAAAGGAGTGGAGATAGTGGACATCCTTGTCTGGTTCCTGATTTTAATGGTAATGCTTCCAGTTTTTTTTCCCTTTAGAATCATGTTGACTATGGGTTTGTTATATATGGCTTTAATTATTTCGTATGTTCCCTCCATTACAATGCCCTCTAGGACTTTAAACATAAAAGCATGTTGAATTTTGTCAAAGGCCTTTTCTGCATCTATTGAGATGACGATGTGGTTCTTGTCTTTGAGATAATTTATATGATTTATAATGTTTATTGACTTACGTATATTGAACCATCCCTGCATCTCTGGAATAAAGCCAACTTGATCATGGTGGGTGGGGTGATCTTTTTGATGTGTGTCTGTATGCAGTTTTCAAGTATTTTGTTGAGAATTTTTTCATCTGTGTTCACTAAGGATATGGGTCTATAGTTCTCTTTTTTGGTTGTGTCTTTACCTGGTTTTGGAATTAGACTGATGCTGCCTTCATAGAAGGAATTTGGAAGTTCTCCCTCCATTTCTACTTTTTTAAAGATAAATTAAGTAGTATTGGATGCAGATCCTCTTTAAATGTCTGATGGAATTCTGCTGTAAATCCATCTGGTCCTGGGCTTTTTTTAGTCAG
>NW_008329666.1:863163-864537 GCF_000622305.1 Nannospalax galili
CGCCCGTGCTTTTAGGTACCCATCCATTTCTTTTAGGTTTTCAAATTTACTAGCATATGGGTTTTAAAAGTATTCCCTTATAATATTCTGTATCTTTCTGGTGTCTGTTGTGATGTTTCCCCTTTCATCTCTGATTTTGTTGATTTGGAGGTGCTCTTTCTTTCTTTTGGTTAACTGGGCTAGCGGTCTATGAATCTTTTTTATCTTCTCAAAGTACCAGCTCTTGGATTCGTTGATTCTTTGTATTGTTTTCTTTGTTTCTATTTCATTAATTTATGCTCTGATTTTTGTTATTTTTTCCTTGTCTGCTGCATTTGGGTTTCATTTGCTGTTGTTTTTCAAGCGTCTTGAGTTGCAATGTTAAGTAATTTATTTGTGATCATTCTGATTTTTTAATGTATGCACTTAGAGCCATAAACTTCCCTCTAAGGGCTGCTTTTATTGTGTCCCAGAGGTTTTGTTGTGTTGTACTGTCCTTTTCATTTAGTTCCAGGAATACTTGTATTTCTTTCTGAATTTCTCCTTTGATCCATTCGTTATTTAGGAGTGTGTTGTTTAATCTCCATGTGTCCATGTGGTTACTGGGGTTTCTTCTGGTGTTGATTTTAAGCTTTATTGCATTGTGGCCTGATGGAATGCATGTAATTATTTCAATATCTTTGTATTTGTTGAGGTTTGTTTTGTGCCCCAATACATGATCAATTTTGGAGAAGGTTCCATGGGGCACTGAATAGAAAGTATATTCTTTAGTGCTTGGGTGGAATAGTCAGTAGATGTCTGTTAGGTCATTTGCTATATGGTATCATTTAATTCAGATGTCTATCTGTTAATTCTCTGTCCTGTTGACCTATCTAATGGTGACAATTGGGTATTGAAGTCCCCTACTATTAATGAGTTGGATTTAATCTGGGTCTTGAAGTCCTGTAGTACTGTTTTTATGAAGTTGGGTGCACCAGAGTTTGGTGAATATATGTTCATGATTATATTATCTTCTTGGTTTATTGTTCCTTTGATCAGAATGAAGTGGCCTTCTTTGTCTCTTCTGATTAGTTTTAAAGTCTGTTTTATCAGATATTAGAATTGCAACGCCTGTTTTTTTCTTAGTGCCATTTGCTTGGTATATTTTTTCCATCCTTTAAGACACTTTAAGGTAGTGTCTGTCCTTGAAAGTGAGATGAATTTCTTGCAGACAACAAAAGATGGGTTTTGTTTATTAATCCATTCACCTAATCTGTGTCTTTTGACTGGGGAGTTCAGTCCGTTAATATTCAAAGTTATTAATGAAAGATGAGCATTGAATCCTGTCATTTTAATTTCTGTTTACATTCTTGATATAGCTGTACTTTTCCACAGTTATACTTTCATTAAATTTCT
>NW_008329666.1:864834-877738 GCF_000622305.1 Nannospalax galili
GTCTATTTGGTGTTCTGTATGCTTCTTATATTTGTATGGGCATGTCTTTGTTTAATTTTGGGAAATTTTTGTCTACAGTCCTGTTGAAGATCTGTTCCATACCATTATCTTGAGATTCTTCTCCTTCCTGTATGCCTGTGATTTGTAAGTTTGGTTTTTTTATGGTGTCACACAGTTCTTGTATATTCCCTTCTTGTGTTTTTTAAATTTTTTCATAATCTTTACTGAGTGGGCTAATTCATCCACTTTACCTTCCAGTCTTGATATTGTTTTCCATTTTGTTCATCCTATTGGTGAGGCTTTCTCCTGTTGTTTCTAATTGGCTTACTGAGTGTTTCACGTCCTTCATTTCAGCCTGAGTATTCTTCAGTATTTCTAGCTCTTTTCTGAATTCATTCAGAAGTTTATCCCTATCTTCCTTAAGTTCTTTGATTTCTTTCTTTGTATGTTCTTTAAATGCACTAAATTCTTTTATCATGTTTATAATTGTTCTTTTGAGTTCCATGTCCTGTGTTATCTCTAGGGAGTTCTCATTGTACTCCTCTAGAGGACTATTGGTATTTGATAGGGATATATTATTTTGGTTTTTCATGTTATTGTTTTTTCTTTGTGACTTTGACATGTGAATTTTCTTTGTAGTTTATAAATCTTGTGTGAGACTCAAGCCTTCCTTTGTTGAGTTTAGATCTTCTTTTTGTAAACTTTATGTGCCTTTGTGGTTTACTTATTGGGCATAAAAAGCTGGTTGGTCTAGGCTTCAGGTTCTCTCTTTTGATTTTATATTGGAGTGGCCTAATTGCTTTTTTCTTAAGGAGTTCCCACCGAGTCCCATGTGAGATGAGGCTCAGGTGATATCAGGCTTTCTCCTGTGGTATGGGTCCTCCAGGAAAGATGCTGCCCTCAAGAATTTGGGGGCTGGGCTGGGCTGGGAGAAGGGCCCAGGTCTCAGGAAGCAGGTGGCTGTGCCACCCAGGGAAGTAAAGGGAGGTGAGGGCAGGACCAGGACCAGAGGTTTCCTAGGGGTGGTAGGGAGGAACTGGGTCGGTTGGGATACAGAGGATCAGGAAGAAGTGGTGGCTCTGGGCCCGGAAGTTGGCCCTGGTGTCTGGGGTGCCAAGACAAGAAATGGGCCTGTACCCAGCCTAGGAGGAGAGACTCACCAGGGAGCTGGGAGGGTGAAAGTGGCTGGGGGAGTCAAGGTGCCCTGGGCATGCTGGATTTACCCAGGGAAGGTGCTGGGACCAGGACGTAGGAGGCTTTGCAGCCCAGGGAAGTAAAGGGAGGTGAGGGTGGGACCAGGCCTAGAGGGTTCCTGGGGGCCGGCAGGGAGGAACTGGATTGGCTTGGATGCAAAGGATCAGGAAGCAGTGGAGGCTCTGGGCCGAGAGTTTAGCCCTGGTGTCTGGGGTGCCCAGACAAGAAATGGGCCTGTACCCAGAGAGACTTTGGCGGGGTGAAAGAGGCTGGGAGAGTCAAGGCACACTGTGTGAGCTGAACTTACCCAGGGAAGGTGCTGGTACCAGTACACTGGAGGCTGTGCAGCCCAAGAAGCAAAGGGATATGAGGGCGGGACCTGGTCCAGAGGGCTCCTAGGGACCAGGAAAAGTGCTGGCACCAGGCCGCCCAGAGGCTTTGCAGCCCAAGGAAGTAAAGGGAGGTGAGCAAGATCAACATTTTGATGTGAGAAGAGGAAGAAGTGGGGCAAGAAAGACTGGACAAAAAGATAGGAGGAACGTTGGGTGAGCATGGTACCCTGGAGACAAAGAAGGAAGCCCCACAGTCCAGCTTTGGTCCACATCAGATCAACTTGTTTCATTCTCCTTTTAAACATTTTAACCTGGTTGAGAACACTTTTTCTATCTGATGTACTTGGATATATTTGTGTAGAAGTCACAGCCACAATTTTAAATGTGGCTTAGGCTCCCAGTACAGGGGTCTGTCTTATAAAAATGTATGCTTATCATATACCTCACTTAGCACATGGGCAAATGTCTGCTGATCAAAGTGTTAAGTATCGGAGCCTCTCCAGTGTGCATGCCCAGTGCACCGTCTCAGGCAGGGCGTGTGCTTCCCTGGGTACAGATAGCAAGGCAGCTCATCCTTCATCTGTACTCAGGCCTCTCCACCCTGCCCTTCCCTTCTCTCCCATACTAGGTATAACATCTTCTTCCTGGGTGGGCAGCATTCCTTCCATGATGGAAAGATAGGCACACTCAAGTTCTTTTCCAACTGTAATTCAAGCGTAAAGTGCTATGTCCATTAAGTTTTATTACAAAAATGTGCTTTTGTAAACTCATAACTCACCCCGAAAGAAGAAAACGCCCCTGTGCTGCGGCCGCCACGTTCTGCTGTGACTTCTGCTTTTCTTTGGCTGTTGTTCTTTACTGTGCCTTTGGACATTGGAAAACAAGTCTCCTTTTCCATACATGAGTTCCAGAAAAGGTAAATTAAGAGGTATGAAAGGTCATTAAGAGTACAGAAAAGAAGCCAACTGTGATGCACATTCTTTATCCCAGCACTGGGAAGGCAGAGACAGGTTGTCTCCATTAGGCGGATTTCTGTGAGGTCAAGGCCAACCTGGTCTACATAGTGAATTCTAGCCAGGTCTACACCTTGAGACCCATTTTCCAAAACATCCAACCAACCAATCAACCAACCAGGAGTATAGAAAAGCTACAGGGTACAGGCATTGCGCATTTGGTCCCTCATGCAGTTTTACTAAGTCCTCCTAAAACGTGTTTGGGGACCACTAGCTGGTATGAGGAGGGGTGCTAAGGATCAGACGGATGCTGGAGCACTAGATTCGTGGAGCAAGCCCCATTCTCTGCTCCTGGGATCAATCTGTCTCACAAAGTGGTAGAAAAGGAACTGGGAAGTGTTGAGCCAGGGCATGCATTGAAGGAGAATCTGAAAGCTTGCTAATTCTTCCTCTCACATGATTGACAGGAATAGAAGCAAATGCCTGTCAGTGGGTCCCAACCTTTCTGTTCCCAGGACCCTTATCAATATTTATGGTGTCAGAAATTTAAAATAAGAGATGCAAGAAATATTTACTAATTTTTTAAAATAGTAAATTTCTGTCATTTGTTAACATAAATGTTTTTATGAACAATAACTCTAGTTTCCAAACCCTCAAACAAATATGTTAAAAAGGGAGGAATTGTTATTCTAACCTAGACAGGTTAGATTAGGATTCATCTAGGTATAATGGGCTAGGTCTCTGGGCAAAGGCAAAGCTTTATCAGCTTTGTCCTTCATCCTGGGCTTTGTGAGCTGCTAGGGAAACTGAGAGACAACAGTCTTCTTTCTGCTTACTCAAGGGAGGGCCCAGTCACCGTCATGGGCAGACTGATTTCCGCATTTGTGTCTTTGGGGTATGTGTGCCTGTGAGCGCACTTGTAAGTATTTGCAGGTGTGCATGTGGGTGGGCGTACACATGGAGGCCATAGAATGATGATGTCAGGTGTCTTCCTCAGTCAGTCTCCACCTTATTTCTTGAGACATAACCTCTCACTGAACCTGGAGCTCACCGATTCAGCTATGCTGGCTGGGCAGGGGACTCCAGTGATCTGCCTGTCTCAGCTTTCCTAGTGTTGGGACTACAGGCATGCCAGGGTTTTTATATGGGTGCTGGGGTCTAAACATTGGCCCTTACGCTTACATGGCAAACACTGTAGTGACCGAGACATGTCTCCAGACCTATTTATGCAACAAGAAGACATGTCTGGGAAAAGTTATTTTCATTCAAATTTCCTTCCACTTGATAGCATTTAAAGAAGATTCCTTGCATTTTATTATTCATAGTCAATTAGAGTTAACTTTCTATACTATATGTGTTGGACAGTTGGAAAATCCTAAGTCCAAATCCTAGCAGTTGTTTCCAATTGAGCCTTCAAATCCTAGCAGTTGATTCCAAGAACTGTGTGGTCTACAGAGCTCTGTAGGAAGTATTTGTTATCTTTGACATTTCTGTCCACCCCCATCTTTCTCACACTCCTCATGGCCTTGACTCCCTTTCTCTGTCCTTTATATTGACTCATTTAATTTTTTACCTGCCCAGTATTTCAAGGCAATGATGTATCAGAAGTGCTACTTCGAACTTAGCTTGTGATAGGTGCAGAAGTCTCTATCACCAGGGAGACACATGTGTCCAGAGTCATAGAGCATCACACCCTTGATCAAAGTGTGACTATCGCAAGTCATCCCAAGGTCACTGACACAGGGGCAAAGATGATCTTTTATTTCTAAGGGCGTGTCACCTGTCTGTGATTGGCAGAGTGGAAATCACTCCATATACTCTGGATGATGATGCTAGCTAAATAAGGAGGCAGTAGGATGCCTTCATTTTTAGGTATCAGACTACTTACAGAGGTTTTTTATTTTAGCTATGTACCTCACTTGAAATATACACAAATGTGTTTTACTCCTCCCGTCGCTTTAATTTGAAAGAATTATTGCTCCTGAGCTCTGTCTTTGGGAGCACAGGCCATAGGCTATGATCCCTTTCTCTGTGAGGCTAGGATTTCCATTCACCAGGGTGTGTGGGTTGGAAGGCAAGTTCTTCTATCGGTGATGTCTCATGGAGAGGCAGGTTTCTTTAATTCAGCTGTCCCCACAATGGATGTTGGGACATTCATGTTTCAAGCGTTCTAGGCTGTGATTGTTAGGACTGTCTTGACCTGAGTTCTGACTGCTGAGCAGAGATATACCACCATGAGAGGAAGGTGGGAACAGCTTGGGCCCAATTCTAAGTTTTTGACTCCCACTGTACCTACTGAACCCCAATGATAAAGTAGTGGAGAAAATGTGTTCTGTAAATTTGTCACTACAGCTGGCCCTTTGTATCTGGGGGTTACGAGTCTCAACTTCAACAGCCACCAGTTAAAATTTTTGGAAAAAAAAAAGGTACCTGTACTGGACATGGACTTCTTTTTTCCTATTATTTTTCTGAAAACAACATAGTATACAGTTATTTACCTAGCATATGAAGTATGTAGGCATTACACTCTAGAGATGACTTTAAAGTACACCTGAGGACATGCAGAGATTATATGCAAATTCTGCACCAATTTACATAAGGGACCTGAACATGCATGACTTTCCATAATTGCAGGGATCCTGGAACCAATCCCCTATAGAGACCAAAGGTACACTCAAAGGGAATTTGGTCTGTGGATTCGCTTTATATTGAAACACTTGCTACACTGCTCATTTTTCCCTTTTCTTCCCTGACTTACCTTTTCCTTCTCTGATCTTTACCTTTCCTCCTTTGGCCACACCTCCTGTATGTTTCCATTCACGTTTTCCCTCCTTTTCCTGCACCCTGCTACCTAAAGCTTGCCTCATTTCCCCATATGTTATGCACTGTCTTACCTGTGAGAATATAAGTCATAGGACCAGTAGGACAGATAGTAGAAGGTTAAATACTGATATTCTGACTCTTGTCAGCATCTGAGCCAACCAATGCCTGTGAATCTAGGAACCTCATGCAAACTTAGGCTTCACAGTATGATACAGGTGATGGTTGAAGCTTCTCTGTCATAGTGCCCAAGCAGATCCATTTGCTTGTGTTTTAGAGACTTGATTTGGTGTTAAGAAGCTTTCTCCACAGTATCACCATTGGACCCTGCTGTGCTTAGAGATGGCTCATCTAATGACCTGTTTCTTGATGCTTTGTTTGCAGCTGTCTGTGAAAGTGGATGTCAAAATGGTGGGCGGTGCATCGGCCCCAACCGCTGTGCTTGTGTTTATGGATTCACTGGGCCACAGTGTGAAAGAGGTAAGAAGGTAGCAGAGATTTGAGAACCGTACTTAAGAAGGTTTATTCTATATTATAAATACATATATATTGTTATGCAGTAGAAATTCTTTTAATGAAATAGCCTTTATTCTTTTATTCTGCCAATAGCTTGAATGGCAAGACTATGGGGCATGAATCACAGCAGCAGAAGAGGCCCAGTAGTTTTCACTAGTGACCGCCAGCTCAGAAGCCGTAGCTCTATGGTGATATTGACTGCCTGCCTGATGGCAAACTCTTGTAGTGGACTCTATATTATAGGCACTGTTGGGATTACTGCCTCTGCTGTTGAAAAAAATAGAAGGATGTTGTTGTCTGAAAACCCTTCAAAACCCAAATAAAGAAATGTGCTGCATTCCATAAAACAAGTCCAGAGCTGCTGGGCTTCAGGTCAGATGTGATCAAGGCTTTCACTGTGTTACTCCATCTCTCTCTGCTCTGCTCTCCTGTTTGTTTCTGTTTGGATTTACTCTGGAGACTCTTGTGATTCAGTGTGTGTCAGCTCTTACTGTGGCAACAGTAACACGCTTCCTTATCCCATCTGTAGAGAGAAAGCCTGTCCTCTATTATTAATCAGTAACAGTATCCAGAGATATTTCCTGCTGGTTGAGTCAAACTTGGGTGCTTTAAAATAATCTGTGACAAGGAGTAAGTGTTACTACGTGGTATGTGGACTTAGCACTCGTTCCTGCAGCATCAGAAGATGTGAGCTTCACCACAGTGATGTGCAAAGGGTGGCTGGGATCTGAACCCAGCAGAGCTTCCTTTGGGCAAGATGAAAAGGTTGAAGGAATGTATGCTCTAGGTGAGTGTCCTGAACTGTCTACTTTATCCATGCAAACAGTCAGTAAAGCCAATATGAAACCAGTGTACCAAGATTTCAATAGCAATTAAACAGCGCATACCCTATCAGCATCTGAAAACATCCAGTACTGCTGCACTAAGTAACTTAGTTATTATATCCTAATAGCAGGTGTTACTATAACATACTAAAAAAGTTAAGCCATAGAAATAAAAATAAGTTTAAACAAAAGATAATATTACATTATCATTTGTTGTTATACACACACACAGACACACACACACACACACACACACATGAAAACCACATCTAAAGTAACTCCTTGGACAAGTAGAGTACATGGAGTTATATCAGTGAAATATTGCAGACATATTTGTATGGAGCCTTTGAGTTGGAAAGAGACTTGTTCTAAGACTTATGCTCATTAGCCACCTGAAACTTTGTCTGTGTATTCAGACATGAATATTGGCATTCTGATAAAGCAGGCTTGCTTTCCTAGCTACTTTTCTTGAGAATACATTGAGAAGTTAAAATCGCATGGTTAAATTTGGGAGGAAAGATATATGCTGACGTTTAACATATAAGTCTTGGTATATAGACACATCAAGATTTTATACTTTTCTGAATGTAGTTTAAATTCCCTAAGGCTAGAGGACATTCACAAATGACAGAGCTTATCATTGTTCTTAAAGTGAATTTTTGAAGTCTTTACCAGATGTTCTTTTTCGGGGAAGGAAAACTGAGAAATGTTAGCATAAAAAAATGAATTGTTGAGGATGGAATTGCACCAGTTTCTTAGAATCACATCAGGTTAGGATGGAGGGTAGTAGACTTAAAATTCAAGCATAATCCTAACTGGAGGAGACCATGTTCATTCCTTTGTGCAGTTCATCTAAGCTTTGCAGCCCTTTGGTTCTGAAGCGGATTTCAAGTTCAGTTCCTAATTGGCTGAGGAATATTGGCATTGGTGGGTAGGTGCAACTCAGCTTCCAGCATTATGTCGTTATTCCTCAACAGGTGCTCATTCATCAGATTTGCTGATCTTTACTCAATTTATAGGACTCCAATAAAGAATTACATACATTGCACATGTACAGTAGGATGTTTTCAGAAGAAATCGTAAAATTAGTTAATGAATTAACCTTCAGGACACTTTTTAAAACCTCAGTTTGTTTAAGTGTTTCTTATTGCTGCCCCTCAGTCATGAAAGTTCTAAAATCTCATTTCTTCCAGAGAAGCTGTTAGCAGTTTCCACTCTTTGATTACAACCATGAACTTGCTCATGACTGAGTTTTTAGATGTATATAATAAGTAATTTTCATAAAACTAGACTTTGTAATTTGTCTTAAGGACTGTTGAATCTACATACGTGGAAGGAGAATGATTCTTTTATGTTGAGTTTAGCAGTAGGCTAATCCACCCTGTTAATATTTAAAGTTCATGTTTTCATCCAGTTGCTGAATTTCAAAATACATGTTCTTTATTTTAGAAGGAAAAAAGAGCTTCATAAAATTGAGGATATTTTCCATCCTTAACATAGAATACATATAATTTTCCTTTCCACTGGCTTCCTGGGATCAGAGGCCGATAAAGCAAGCCTACTGCTGCGGTTATCTGGGTTCTGGCAGACTGGTTTCTGAACTGGAGGTAGTGACAGTGGTAGCTGACGACTGGCATGATGATTGTACTTATCGTGAGTCTTTGGAGCTGGGTGAGCTGAAACTCTTTGGTGGCTCATCACTCTTGCTGGTACATACAAAGAGCTTTTATAGTTAGCAATAAAGAGAGAAATCTGATGGTGACATGCTGACTGTAAAATGCAGACAGCCCAGCCCAAAGCCCATGAAAGTATCCAATTCTTTGTTGCTTCTTTCTACAAACAGATGAAAGTGTTGTAGCTCCTGTACACCGGAGAAAAACCAGAAACAGAGTCAGCATTATGTACCAAGACTTGATATTTTTCCCCATGATGCCTAAAAGTGAACCTTACTACTTATCAAAAGAAATTTAGAGGAGACAAGCTGGAAATAATTGAGTTTACCTAAGGGATTTTTGGACAAAATTAAGTGATTAATCACCAGTGTGATCAGCCACAGTCCTTTTAAAAAAATTCTTTGACTTAAATGAACACTAACTTCATGACTGAATTTTTCTGTGAAGACCGTGTATGAGAAATATATCACAGACTGTTTCAGTTACATATAAACTGCTGCTACAGATTATATTTTTCATGTTTTCCCTAGGAAAATGTATATATTCTGTAAAATTTCAAATACTCTGAATCCTAGTGACATTTCCTTTCAAATTTACATCTTTCCAACCACCATAATAAGGTGCTTTTGAAAAAAGAGGACTGAGGATTACTTTTCAAATCCACCAATATTTTCAAGAAAAGCCCTTTTGAAAGAATGCATTTCCAAGGACAAATTGTGAGATCAAGTTGCCAGTGTTAACGTTTGTAATATAGAAACTTTCAAGCTCTAGGTACAATGACAAGGGGCTGGCTTCATGTTGGGGCAGCTTTCATAAAATCATGCAGCTGCAGAGACTTACGTCCAAAAGTGTGCCAAGGTGGAGTCCCCAGCGTCACCTGGAGCCCTGGAGCCACAGGGCTCTGAACATGCCCACCTGCCGAGGCTTCATTATCAGAGCCCTGATGGTGGAATTCTGCACCACTGTGCCACTGTTTATTCCAAGCCTTTAAAGTACTTGCACACATCCCTTCCTGTCTGGTTCAATATGAACATGATACAGCACCTTCTCCAGGAGATGCCAACACAGTCTACCATGTGGATGGGCATGATTGCAGGGTGAAGACTCCTTAGAAAGTCATGAATTACTTGCATTTTTGTTCACCCTCACATGTCAGGAGGTAAAATAATTGTGATAGCCTCTAAACCACTCAGACCTTGTCCATATTCTCTCAAACAAGATGAACACATTGAGAGTTGCCTTGAATTCTAGGAATTGTGTAGACTAAACCCTGTTTGTTTGTAAACAGGGTTTCCAAACAAGTGACTCATACACTTGATAATTGGTGTTAATTTCAAGGACTTGGAATTAACCCATGCAGGGTGGGTTTTTATAGCCTAGGGCATTTTAGTAGCACAGCATATTAGTAACATGACTAGGAATACAGGAAAGTTTGGTGAAGAGAACAAACAAATGTCTAAGCAATATGTTTTATTAAACTATATATTATGCTTTTATATACAAAATATATGTATATTAGAAAATAATTTAGAAAATAAAACAATATAAAAGAAGAAATTGCATTATGCATAATTCTTGGCTCAGAATTAGTTACTGTTGCTGCCTTTGAGAATATAGTTTGAGTCCTTTTATCCCTACTACACATGAAGTATTTTGACAGAATGAGATCTTGCCATTCTTATTAGAATTGACTCTTCTGTAATATGAAATATACTTGCATTCCCCCTCTCCTTTGATATTGTTAGATCTGTTACAGGCTGTGGTATTTGCACTGTACCCTTTAGTTACTGGAAAGTAAGGGATGTGCGTTCTCTACACCAAGCCTCAGACATTGCGAAGCTGCTTCCCAGTCTCTCAGACAAGGAAGTTTTGCCTGGGTCAGACCTGTAGCACTGTGACTGAAAGGAAGAATGGGACAGCATGCAGTCTGATTCAGGACCTCAGCCTTGATGACTGCACCATATCCGTCTGCCCAAACTGAATTTCCTGCCAGTTCACACCTAGGGTCTTTTTGAGTTTACTTTTTTGTTTGCTTTGTTGTTTTGTTTTTGATACAGCTATGTGTGATTAAAATGTCTGCACGTAAATCTGTATTCTGGACTGTACTCTTAGACTACACGCTATAAGAGTGATTATGGAGTCACTGGATGCATGAGAACAGCCAAGAATTCGCTCTGCTTGGTTCATTTCTCTAGAAGAGCTGAGACTTTACTCTCCTTGGCTCATTTCCCTCCAGAAGAGCTTCTTTCACGTATTACTTTCATATTGTGCATGGAAAGTCCTTTCTCATTCTCAAATCTTATAAATTTCTATCTTTTCATGTTTTTGGTATTTTATTTATTTTTATCTTTTCAACCCTAAATTAAAATATTTAGCTAAAGTACATTTATTTATGAATATCTCATGTTTATTCACTCAAGTATTTGCTAAGAACTTACTAAGTACTTGGGACTCTAGTTATCAAAACTAGTGTATACGCCATTAGTGAGAAGCAAACTGTCTACTTTAGAAGCAGAACTAGTGATCCCCCGTAGTATGCACAGTGGATACCAGAATAGGAGTAGAAACAGGCGATGAGCTCAGAATGCTTCTCAGCTAAAGGGGAATTAGAACAGTGCTCTTGTCAGTAAAATGGATGAGAATGAAACAAAAAAACTCATAAAAAGAGGGAAAATGGTCTCAGACTATCTCCTATATTGATGTGACAAACTATATTATGACTCAGTCTTATGCTAACATTATTTAAGCTCCATAATTAATTACACTTGCCATAGTTACTAAGATGGTATTTATTTTACAGAAATAAAATGTTTCCCCTTTTCTTGCACTCTAAAGATTTTGTAGAATGAAAATTGCGAGGAAGAGAGGTTAGCAAGTGCAAATAGCAAACCCACATATGATCACAAGTGAGTGTGCACAACCTATGAGTGTATACACACACATTTTAGTGTGCACACATCTCTTATGAGTGCACACACACACACATCTCCTAACATGTGCACACACACATTTCTGCACTGATGAGGCCATTTGGAAGAACATTTTATAACCTTGTGCTCTGTAAATTAAACATAACCTTAAATAGGCATCAGAGAAATACCAGAAGATCCTTGAGAACTTCATGTTTTGGCACTGGCTCATCTTGAATGCCATTAAGAAGAAAAGGCAGAGAAAAGGAGGAGGAAAAGCAGGCAGCGAGAAGCAAAAGCAAAATAAAAGGACACAGGATGATAGAAAGGGAGATGTGATGCTGAAAGAGAATGGAATGCAAAGAGGTACAATGCTGAAGGAGCATGGGATGCAGAGAGATGTGATGTGGAGTGAGCATGGGGTGCAGGGTGTGTGATGCTGGAGGAGCGTGAGATTCAGGGAGGTGGGATGCTGGAGGAACATGGGAAGCAGGGAGGTGTGATGCTGATGGAGTTTGGGATGCAGGGAGGTGTGATGCTGGAGGAGCATGAGGTACAGGGAGGTGCGATGCTGGAGGAACATGGGATGCAGGGAGGAGCAATGCTGATCAAGGCCTGAGATGCTTGGTTATTTTAAGGAAGGACTTGAGTTCTGGAGAAAATTGATTCATCATAGTCATGTGGGAAAGGCCCTGACGTTGGATTCTTGGTTTTAAACCTAAGCCTCTCTGTTCACGTCTATAGAATAAGATATTTTCCTATTTCCACACACACACTCAAACCACCTAAATTAAATGAAATACTGTTGTGCAGGAGTTAGAATTAAAAATAGTTGTGGATAGATGGGTGGGAGTTACATAATGTACACCATATATTAAAAAAAAATCCCAAACATTACAAATTTCTAAATAACACTTGTTTCCAGATAAAGAATGGTAGTCCTGTAGTTAACTCATAAAATGATTGGGAGGATTGAATGCAGTGATACCTGAGACCTACACAGAGTGTCTGCCATGTGGTGGGCAGCAGCCCACCATTGTGCGGTGTATTTTATTATTATGTGTTGTGTTTTAAGAACGTGGAATGCACTAAAAAATTCAAAGGTTAATATTAACATTATCAGTCCTCTCTAATACCTGTTGCTACACAGGTAATATGTGTCTATGGGAATTAAATGGCAACAGTATAATGCCTGTCATCCAACAGATGATGATAATTGATGATGTTTTTAATGGTTCACTGTTATCAGAAAGATAGCTGTAGTAGCTGCTTATTCAAAATACAATTTTCAAAATTAAAGATTGAATGGGAGAATCAATATGAACCAAGTTACACTAATGAAGTTTAGTGCTGCTTTTATTAAGAAGAACTTGGGATAAATAGGGTATTTTGTTTGTTTGTTTGTTTGTTTGTTTTTTAGTCCTTACAAAAACTTTGTTGAGAATTTCATACATGCATATAAGGTGTTTTGACCAAATCCATGCCCCCTCCCTCCCCTCCAACATTCCCCCCTCTGAAGTGGTAACCCTAAAATCTTTTAAGGATTAGACACAAGATCTCAAATACTTTCGACATTTTTGGCCTTTGGAACAGAATATGTTGCTAAGAGGCCAAGGACATTTTGACTTTTAGCCAAGAAACTGGCTACTTTTCTTTGAGGCCTTTTTACCCTAATTGCCTAGC
>NW_008329666.1:878887-966630 GCF_000622305.1 Nannospalax galili
TTGGCTCCATTTCTTTGAGATCTTTTTACGCTAACTGCCTAGCCAATTCCTACCTCCTATTCTTATCACACCATCCTCTGAAGGGGTTACCCAAATTCCCAATAGGGAATCAGGATTCAGACTGCTCTGTCTTCTTCCATGTTGAACAAGGATGCAGGATGAGGCAATTGGGGTACCCCTTCAGTGGGTCTATCTAAAAGACTCCAAAATTGCATAACTTTTGTCTCTAAGGGGAGAAGAAAGTCTTTGAATCATGAATGGGAGATGTGAAGGAGAAGTAAAGGCAAGAGTAATTAGCATTACAAGTTCTAGACAGGGAACTAGAAAAAAGTCAGAACAGGGCACATTTCAAATATTCCTATGAGAGTCCATTAGAGTTTCTTGACAAGGGCTTCCAAAAGCATCCCTCTTTTGGGTTCTTCCTCATTTTTCTTTTGTCTTCCAAGGCTGGACTAGTTGGCTGGGAAGAGTGGCTGGATACTCAGGTGAGGGTCCAGTGACCCTGCTTGGCACTCCTTTAATGAATAAGCACAACCATCAACAAGCCCGATTGTGACTACGTTTAGCTATCAGGATCAGCCGAAGTCATGATGATGGTAGTTATTTCATGCATAAGGGACTTCTGTATAGCATCATCTTATTAAAAGGACCTGGAATTTAAAAGACGTAAACGACACATGTTCTCCTTCATATGTGGCTCCTAGCACCAAATCCTTTTAAATTCCAGGTCCTTTTAAATAGGGTATTTTTAAAGAGAAGCTCACCTTCATGGTATGAGAGTTAATTAAGAAAGTTCTTAGCCAGTGTTTGGCACAGAGAAGGTGCTGTAGCTGTAAGAAACCTAAAGGGAAGGCAGGCTCTGCACTCTTAGGTTGATAGGCGGGAAGAGACTGTTTCTGGATCTCTGGTGCTGTTTGGGTTCAGGGTGTGTAGACTCTAAGTAATGACAGTTTCATTGCTGTTTGTGATGATATAAGTTTGGCTGAAAAATATTCTCCAGCATTTTCACTACCTGCTTGTTAGTTTTGCAGTTGAATTATGCACCTGTGTATCTTGTTTTGCCATCTTTACCCTCAAAATCAGTATTATACTAGTAGTTTTTATTACTTGACCTCATTAAAGTCTTTTACTCTACCTCTTCTCTATGGACAAAATAGGAATTTAAGAATGTCACGGTGTCTTTGGACAGTCCAGAAATCCATTCATCTGCAAAGCCATCCCTGCTCTATGCCTTATTTATCTGTTGGCAATTAGACACACTCCTTTTGTTTTATCTGCTATTCATTCAATTCATGTAGTACAGCTGTGTTTATCATAGTCTTGTGATGAACTTATTTACTTGGCTGGGAGCCTCTTAAGATCTGAGATTTTTTTTTTTAACCACCGACTGCCTTTGTATTTCCAGTAGTTCACATAGAGCAGGGCAGCCAAAGCTGGCCACAGCTGCACTGCATGCCTACAGGACTCCTAACAGAAGGGATCAGATGAAAAACATGCAGAGATAGTAAAGATGCTGAGTGTTCCTGGAGGCTCATTCATCTAGGGTGGCCCTAACACACAGTTAATGAGAGAGACGCATAGAGGACAGGCTGGAAGAAAAAAATCCTAGACCTTGATATGCAGAGTCTAGGATGCCAGAGTCAAAGGCTGCCCTTCATCCAGTCTGCATTCGGGGAGGTGCCATGACTGACATCTAGACACGAAAGTAGTTCTCTACAAAGATCTGTCTGGAGTGAGAGGACAGAATGGAGACTGGAAAGACAAACAACAGAAAGACCACTTGGGAGAACTCATGTCATCTGGAGCTTAGCAATGCATGTATTAAGTTTAAATACCATACTCACTGGCATAAGGACTTGTGTGTGCATTAGTTAGATTATTAGCATAAATATGAAGTGGAAAGTATGTAATTCTGAGAAATAATGCTTACTCAACATTTGCTATAAGTGTTTTAAAGAATTTCTTTTAATGTAATGATCACACTTTTTAATTTAATTCAGTTTTTATGCGCATGTGGGGGTGGGAGGGGTATATGTCAGGGGAAGCATACTTACCTGTGAGTGCACATGTGGAGACCAGATGTTGACATTGTGAGTCTTGCTCTATCACTCTCCACCTTATATTTGGGGATGGGGTCTTTTACTGTACCTAGAGTTCACCATGTTGGCTAGGCTGACTGACCACTTTAGCCACTGGGATCCTCCGGTTTCTTCCCTCATCCCCAACACAGGCTTACAGACATGCACCACCATGTCTGGCTTTCTGTGGTGCTGGGGATCCAGACTCGAGCCATTGCAGTTTGGCAGCAGGAGCTTCACCCACTAAGCCATCCCCCAGTCCAAAGACAGCATTTTAGAAATTGCTTAGAAATAAGAAAAGAATACCACAGGAAACAAGGCAGTTTGTTCAAATTCACTCTGCTAATAAATGGAAAAAGGATTTGAATACAGAAGTTACAACCTCAGAACCAGCATGCTTAATCACAACTTTAAATGAAGCACATTGCAAAAGTAATACAATTCCCTCTCTTTAAAAATATTGCGTCCACTCTTCAGTACATGTGAGGATAGCAGAGAACATGTTGCCAAATTGTCCATGGTTTGCTAGAGTTTAAGCCTTTCCTTATCTGGCATAGGTAAACTTTTTGACACATAAATTTCATGTTATGCCTCTATAACTCTATACCCCAAGTATGTGTTTGTGTATGGCCCAAAATACTCAAAATTTATAGCTTAAAACAAAATTAAGGCTTTTTTCCAACCAAGATAAATAACCAGAAGCCAGATTAAACTGTGTGCTTATGGAGACAGAAAAACAGAGTATTTGTGACAACAATTTTAAACAGTTTTATGATTTAGATTTTAAATGTCCCTCAAAATTCCCATGCTCAGGGCTTGGTCCCCAGTGCAGCAGTGTCAGGAAGTAGGCCTAATGTGTGAAGGACAATAGAATGATGAGCTCTTTGGTCTCATCAGCAGATGGATCAATCCATCAGTGGATTCAGGATCTTAGGGGCTTAGGGAAGGGTCTCTCTCTGCTTTCTGGCTGCTGTGAAGTGCTTTGGTCCTCCAGACACCTTCCCTGCTGTGAGGTTCTGCTTTAGTCCGGTCCCCAAAACAGAGGCACCAGAGACCATCAAGTGAAGTCCTGAGCCAAAATAAGTCTTTCTTCTTTTAAGTTAATTTTCTCAGTTATTTTGTCACAGCAGTACAAAACTGATTAGTGCACTAAATATGAAAATATTGAGAGAAAGCAAAATGAATGCTATGACATACCTGACTTTGTAAGCCTGAGTTTTTCCAAGTTCTGCAGTGACAGAGAACCCAGGCCCAGGTTCCTAAGACGAAGTCAGCTAGCTGAGATTCTAGGAGAACATAATGGCTAGAATTCTCAGGGCAAAACACTAGAGAGAAGCCACACACATATAGAGAATTGGATATAGGATCAGGCATGTAGAGTGGGCCTCTAGAATTTGACGAGGACTTGACGGTGAGGAGGCATCCTGAAGCTGGAGAAGGAAGAACCCAGGAGCCTCAGAAGGAACAGCCTTTTGAACATACACCTCTGAAATGCTGCTTTTGCCTCTATCCAGATTGTAGAATCTCAGCATGTGTAAGACATTGGCTTGAATGCTCAGAAAAGTCCTTCCTCAGTAAAAGAGAAAAGTGAGCCACAAAACTAATGTAATGCTGATTGTGCTAATGAATCTTAAAGGCCATATTCAAAAGAATGGAACATACAACATCTAGCTTCAACATTATTTATGTGTCTACAAAAATTTCAGATAGTGACATAAACTCACAATGTATGACACTGATGCATTACTAACAACTAAAAATTTCCTATAAGAAGGTAGTACCATGGTCATAGTGAACACCCCCCATCTCCCCAGAACTGATACAGATATTTGAATTGATTATTAGACAATTTAAACATTGCTTTAAAGACATTCAATTTGTCCCCAATACTAGAGAAAACAGTGAAATAAGAAAACATTTAGACATGAGAAAAGCTTTATGGATGGGATTAATAGCAAATTAGACACCATAGATGGAAAATTAGTGAATCTGAAGACACAGCAAGAGAAATTATTAAAATTCACCATAGAGATAAAAGCCTAAAAAGGTAGGAATACATCATAGAGCTTTGTGTCAACTTCCAGCAAATTAAATACATCTGTTTGGAGTTATCAAACGATCTGATGAAAGAAAAAATATATTTGAATGAGTAATAGTTAGGAATTTCCAAATTTGTCTAAATGTTATAAACTGGTACAAATCAATGAACTCTGAACAAAAGCAGCATTTAAAAATAGCAGGGAGCATCACATTTCTGAAAAGGTAGGGGTAGTGAGAAAAATCTTACTAAGAGTCAGAGGGAAAAAAGAGACATATTTTTATACCTAAGGGTGAGGTAAGGGTGCCAGCAAATTTCTGGTTGGAAAGAGTGCAAGTGAAAAGACAGTATAACAGCATACTTACAGTGCAGCCTAAATAGACTTAGAAGGTGTTTTTCAAAAATGAAAATTAAATAAATCCATACTCAAAGTTGTAAAAGATGAAGGTGTCATCATTGTGAAGAATGTTAAAGGCAGCCTTTGAGATCAAAGAATATTGCCAAGCACACACAAAAAGCAGCACCACCAACTGACAAACTTGAAATACTTGGAACCTATGGGAGACACCTCATTCAAACCACTGTGCAGCAATACCAAAATGTAAATGTTCTCAATGTGCCAGTTTTAAAGCAATAAAATATTAGATAGGATAAAAAAAATCAAGAACCAGTTATATGTATAGAATATATGTATAAAATGAATTTCAAATAAAAGACACTGCAACATTACAATTTAAAGCATGAAAAAAGCTAATACTAATTTTTAAAAAGCTGGAGAGACCATATTAATATCAAAGTAGACTTTGGAGCAAAGAGAAAAAAATAAAGAAGACAGTTTCATTATGATAAAGCCTTTGTTTAACAGAAAGGCTGAAGCAGTTCTAAATGTCTTTACACTGCACCTAAGAAAACCTTTCAAAATACATGAAATAAAAACTGATTTATCTGTAAGAAAGGCTAGATGGATCACAAGTATGGATGTTTCAGTGCCCGGTTCTTAGTACTTTATAGAAACACTATCAACAACAGTACAGACAACAAATCTGTTGGAGCAATTTGACATTTAATAGATGTTCTGTAGAAACTTTTCTGAATAAGTGATCAGAAGTTAAAACTTCCCAATTAGGTCTAAAAGGCAAAATGGCCTTGGTATCAAAACCAGAAAATGACATTTCAGGAAGAAAAATGTCCTGGGCGTGGTGGCATGCACCTTTCATCTGAACATTTGGGAGGCAGAGGCAGGCGGATCTCTGTGAGACTGAGACCAGCCTGGTATACATAGTGAGTGCCAGGTCAGCTGGGGTGGTAAGGACACCCTGTCTCAGAAAGCAAAACAAAACAGAAAAGAAGGAGGAAGAGTAAGAGGAGGAGGAGGAGGCAATTAAAACTGAATAATAAAAATAACTGTTCCTGCTTTGTGCAAAGTAAGGTTTTTAATTAGTGTCTCTGACCATGTGTTCTTCATCTGCTCAACGTATGAGCTAAAATTTGAATTTACATCTTCCACAGAACTATTTGGTGCACTAATAGCAGTATAAATGTGTTTTAATGCTCAACTCCTTGCAAAAAGTAATTAGTATGTGCTGGACACAGGAAGACTCTTATAGCAATGGAAACTCATGAGCTGGCAGAGTCTATGCATTATGATAAATATAATCCATTCTTCTCTGGGAGAATACAGTAGTCCTTTATGCTTGCCTGATTTCTGCTGGAATTCGTCCTGCATCACTTGGAGCTAGGAAAGCACAGTAAAGAACTTGCCTGGAATCAGTGTGCCCACTCTTGGGGGACATTTATTTTGAGACTTTGAAAAAGCAACGCTATTAATTATTGCTCCAAAATCACTATGAGCTCCTCATACTGCCTGAGGAACAAGGAAGCACAGCTTGAAAAACAATCTGAACATTTCCTTACTAGTTTCTAGTCACACCAGGAACTTCTCAAGGAGTTTAAATCTACATTATTCTACACAGTTATAGCCTGCAAGAAAGAGAAAGTCCCCGTCAGCCTACTTTTATTGGTAGCTTCTGTTCTTATAAAATTATAGGAAAATTTTTAGAAATGTGTATGATTTTAGAATCAGTTTAAATATTATACTAATCTTTTTCTAAATCATTGATGTTGTTTAAAAACTCTAAATCTACCATACATGGTCTGACATCTCTTAATTTGCTGATACTTTTCATGTGCAAATTCATCATTTTCCCCAGGATGCAGGAAGGAGATATTCTGCCCTTTCTTATCCTTTTTTACTGCATGTTGACTGATTGTATTTTATAGTGGAATAGCATTTTTAGGAAGAGCTTGTGAGTGCTTTCTCATTGAGAAGAATGTGGACCCATTGACTTATATTTGAACTCCAAATTGTGCATTCTTAATCTTGAAGATTAGCACTTTTCCATTCATTTCTATCAGTATAATACCATTATTTTTTGGTAATGAACATGCCATGAAGAAATATGAATCTCTCCCTATTTTTCCAAGTCATTTAATACTTTTTTGAAAAACAATATTTTTATTTTATAATTATGTGTAATTGTTCTTTATATACATTTTAGTGAAAATGATTTGGCCATTAGGTCTAGATTGATAAACTTTGAAAAATTTTGGAAAGTTTCTTCTATTATCTTTGGGTTCATTTTTAGGTCTTCAAACTCAATTTGAATTATATTGATATTGTTAGGCTTAATCTGTTATCTGCTCTGTGATTGTTTAATCTTTTAATCTCTGTCAATGTCTTTTCTTAGCTTTTTTTTTTAACCAACCAATGTAATAGTTTTATAATCTTGTGAGGTGTATTGATTTGTAGTTTCTTTAACTTGGAAGTTCTTTTGTGCTCATGTTTTGTTACCAAGAATTCACTATTTTATTACTCAACTCTTTTCTTACATAGTTCATTTTTCTTTTGTTTTTACATTTTATTTTTTTGAATTATTTTATGTGTATGAGTATATTGCTTGCATGTACATAATTGCACCCATGCATGCCTGCAGTACCCATAGAGGTTAGAAGATGGCAACAGATCCCCTGAACTGAAGTTAGGATTGTTGTTAGCCTCCACGTGGGTGTTAGGAATTGAACCCAGGTCCTCTGCAAGAGCAGCCAGTGCTCTTAACTGCTGAGCCATCTCTCCAGCATCTTTTTTTGCATTTAAAAAAGTTTTTATATATTTTATTGATTTTTTGTGGATTTTATACAATATATCTTAATCATATTTAGTCCCCCTTCCCTATCTGACCACCCCCATAGCCCACCCACAAGTTTCATGCATTTTGTTGTATATGTTAAGGCATATCAAGTCAAGTTTGTATACCCAGATGTCCCTCTGTATGAGTTCGTCCACTGGAACCTGTTCAGCCTGTCTAGTGTCACTCCCTTGAAGAAGATCCACTCTTCCTCACCCAGAAGTGATCAGTTGCCAGTAGTTCCTTGGCTAAGGTTGGGACCTGCTGCCCGTTTCCCCAGTTCTGTGCTGGTTTTTGTCTGATTCAGTTTTCATGGGCCTTGTACATGCTGACACCATTGTTGTATGTTGATATGAGCAAAGTCCCAAGAGTCTGTAAGACTCTGTCTCCTTATGGTCATACACCTGCTCCCCTGGCTCTTAGCAATCTTTTTGCCTCCTCTTCTGCCATGATCCCTGAACCCTGAGTGTGTAAAGTTTAATACAGGAGTCCTGTCCAGGGACCCACACTCTATAGTCTCTTATTCTCTAGGCTTTAGCAAGTTGTGGCCTTTTGTGTTCATTGCCCTCTGTTTTATGAGGAAGCTTAACTGATGAGAGTTGAGAAATGCATTAGTATTCTCTCTACCCATTGTTTTACTATGTTCCATGAGCTGTGGTTGTAGAGATGCCATTGTAGATAAAACCTCATAACTACAACAATGACCAGCACAGAAAACTATATTGGGGCAGGAGTAGCACTTTTTATCTTGGAGAGAGATAATCAACAGCTACTTAGTTGGACATAAAGCTGGCTCAAAGGAGGGGAACTCATGTGTGGTACTATAAACATAGCCAAATACACATGGTTGGAAAGGTCATAGATCTTAGAGAAAACCCTAAGTTGTCATATTTCTAGACAAACATTAATTTCTTATATAGTTCTTAATAGAGGCTTCTATTTTGCAAAGAATTCATGTATACTTTTGTTTCCCAATTATTTTTTTTCCAATAGTGAAGTATTCTTTGTTCTTCTTAATCTGCTTTGTGCCTTAGGAAGAAAAAAACCAAGGTCATAATACACTACATACTTCCTGCCCTTTTTCCACTGTCTAGAACTTGTATTTCCATTAATTAGGTGAAGATGAAATTTCTCTCACTCCTTTCAAATATTACTATTCACTGTTTTCCCTTCTTAGCTCTTGCTTGAGGCCAGGCATTTGAGGTTCTTCATGTTCTGAGGTCACAAGAGAAGAGGTTATGGTGAACTGGGCTTTGGCAGTTCTGACAAAGGATCTGACGTGTCCTTTGTACTCCTTGTGCCAGGATCACCCCATCTTCTCCTTTCAAAGACATTCCTAAAATTTGGTTGACCCCCGCCCCATTTCAGACATAATACCTGACAATAAGTTTGCTGTGAGAAAATCCTGCTTGGTTGGTTTCAGATTCACACCATCTCTCGTCAGAGTTAGTCCATTTCCCCAAGTAGGCCTCACACAGCTTCTCGGTTCCTGAGAATCCTTTTACCTCATATCCCTCCTTTGTCCTCTTCTCTGTTTAGTATTGGAGATAATTGACCCTGTATGGTGATGATCATTTCATGCGTGGTCTCCAATCACTTCCCATCTGGTAGAGATCACACTGGCTGGATCTTTCTGGTACTTTGGCTTTTGCTTCTAATGAGATGCTATATTGGTAAGCAGGGATTCTACTCCGACACATTTTCTCTAATTTCATCAACTAAAGTCAAATGCGATTCTCCACAGACCGTTAGTGAACTTTCTCAGGATTTTGAGTAGCCACTTTCATTCCCTGTTTCATTTTCTGGAAAGACATCCATGCCCCTTTCTGTCATTCATGGGCTGTCATTGTTCACATATTATGTCAGGTCTGTGTCTGTTTCCTGTATTAGGTACTGACAGTAAGTTTTTCTTGCTCTTAATTGCTTACACCTTTGTTGTGTCGTTGCTCATATTCGCTAGGGGAAAAGGAGAGCCTGTGACACAGTTTTGATTTGCTATTTTCTACAAAGTTGACATCACATATGAAATTTTTTGCTTGAAAATCTAGTCACACAGAAATGAAATGTAGATATTTCTGATAGAATATGATGTAATTTGAGATTCTACTCCTGATATATATATATAGTAAGATTATGGTAATTTATTAAGCACATCTAATGGAACCAAGAAGCTCTAATTCTATGGGTGCCTCATCTTCTCTGGGTTACAGACGATGTTTCCCACGACCGTTCTTAATGTCACGGTTTAATGCATGCAAACGTCTTCCATATGGACAAGGTTGCATGTTCATGAATGTTTTCATCAGATTTAGAAATAGCATACAAGGCACATTCCAATCTTGAACAAGACCATTTTCATCTTTTTTTTTTTAAAAGAACTCAGTTCTGAATGTTACTGAGTAGCTTTACTTAGAATTTAACAGCTTACCGTGTTCTTCCAACCCATAAGTAAATTCCTCATTTGGAAAATGAAGACATTGGGGTCGCTTTTTCTTGGTCATGAGAATTACTTGGATATTTTGGTTGAAAATACACATTCCTATGCTTTTAACATAGAGCTGCAGATTCAGTGCTCGGCTACAATAATTTTCAACCAGGAGGGGACATCAAATAATCCTGACACTCAGGCCTCATCTGAGACAGATCACATAATAAGTGGGACCTATGCCCAGCCATGAGCATTTTTTCATGTCCCCAAAATAATCTCATTATAAAGTATATCTGGCCCTTCAAAAACAGTCTGGAGTGCTCTTTTGTAATTAGATAAGTTTACAAAATCATTTCTTAAAACATCTCCAGAATCTAAAATTAAATTTTCTGATTGTAGGAAGCCCTACATGATGTAATTTATTTTGGACTCTTTTGAACAGATTTATAAAGTCTTAAAATTCTATTGTTAGAATAGTTTCCTACAGGGGGCTGGAGAGATGGCTCAGTGGTTAAGAACACTGACTGTTCTTGCAAAAGACCCAGGTTCGAATCCCAGCACCCACATGGCAGCTAACAACTGTCCATAACTCCAGTTCCAGGGGATCTGACAGTCTGTTTTGTTCTCCATGGTACTGCACGACCCAGGTGCACTTACCTACATGCAGCATAAATACTACAGGGGTAACCAGCCACCCTCTAAGCTATTTTTCAAGTTAATTTTTTAGTTAGTGCAAAAATAATGGATTTCATCATGGCATTTTCAAACATAAATATCATTGTCTCTTGCTCATATTCCTCATTGCTATCCCTCAATTCCCCTTTTATTGGTCTCTTTTTAAATTAAATATTTGTGAATTTCATGCTCTGTGTGTGTGTGTGTGTGTGTGTGTGTTTAAGTTAACATAGAAAAATATCTTTATGGTCTTGGGGTAGAAAAATATTTTTAAAGATTTTATTTTTATTTATTGAATATTTGTGATTTTCATACACTGTAATTTGATGATCTTTAGATCTCCCAATCCACATCTCCCCTTACATCCCCTGTCCAATTTAATGTGCACACACACACACACACACACACACACACATATGACTGATACAGTCTGAGTTGTGTCCCCAAATGTCCTTCAGTGTGGGTCCATTCACTGAACCATGGTTAGCCCATCAAGAGTCCCATCCTTGTAAGAGACTGTCTCTTTCCTTCCCCGCAGTCATAAGTTGCCAAAGATTCTTTAGGTTGGATTGTTTTTTTTTTTTTTTTTTAACTCATGTCCCCACGTCTGTGCTGGAATTTTGTCTGATTTAAGCTTGCATGGAATTTGTGCATGCTGTCACCATTAATGTGAGTTTATATGAGTAACTAATAAGCTATCTGGAAAACTGTTTCCTTGTGGTCTCTGGCTCTTAAAGTCTTTCCACCCCCTCTTCCAGAATGATACCTGAGCCTTGGGAGGCAGAGGTTTGAAATAGTTGTCCTCTGCAGGGATAGGTACTCTGTAGCATTTTGTTTTCTTCACATTGACCTCGTGGGTTTCTGTGTTAAATACCATTTGTTGCATAAGGAAACCTCCCGGGAGAGCTGAGAGATGCATTCATCTTATGTGTAGAGCTTGCAATGAAGATGTGTCACTTAGGGTTAAGCATCTCACAGACTCTTATTCTCTGTGTTTGGCCAGCTCTGGATCACTCTATGAGTCTCCATCTGTTGCAACAAGAAGCTTCTTTGATGAGTGGTGAGAGGTACACTTGTTTGTAAATATGAGGGTGCATATTTAGAATACAGTAAGAAATTACATTGGTTTAGAGATGTGCAAAAGTAAGATCTATGACCTCTCCCATCACAAGTATTTGGCTGTTTACAGTACCACATATAAGTTCCCTCCCATTGATCAGGCCTTAATTCCAATTAGATAACTGTTGATTACCCCCAAGATAAAAGTGCCACTACTGCACCAATAGCAGTAGTTTGCTGGGCCAATTGTGTTTATTAGGCTTTACAGCTGGGTAGGACCATTGATTAATTTTCTCCCTTGGCAGCTTGCATAGTGTCTTCTGATACCATGAGAACTAGTCTTCGAGGAGGCTTCCAAGTCAGGTCTGGCTGGATTGCGCCAAGTCCTGTGTCCAAAAGTGTGGCCTCTCTTCAGTAATAGGGTCCTACCTTCAAATCCCAGGAGCAATCAAGGGCTGTGTATAAGAAGCTGATTTTCTCTGGCTGCTTTACCATTTTTATTAAATGGCCAGGTCTGGATCTCTTTGAACTTTTGTTACTAGCTTATGTGCTCCACCGAGATGGGAATATTTTCTATCATTGTTTCTTGGAGTATTTTTTTTCTGCTCTTTTTGCTCCTATCTTTTACAACTCTGATTGTTCATGCATTTCGTGTACTTGAAGGTGTCCCACATTTCTCCCAGTTTCTCTTCACTTTAGTTCATTCTTTTCTTTCTTTTGTGCTTTGTATAACCCTATCAAGGCCCAGCGAGATGGCTCCCTGGAACTCACAATGTGGAAGTAGAGAACCAATTTCTACAGGTCATCCTATGATCTTCACATGTGCCGTGGCACATGCTTACTCCCCACACACACAATAAATAAATGTAGTTTTTAAAAAAGACATGCAAATCGGGCTTGGTTCATTCTTGTAATTCTGATACTTGGGAAGCTGAGGCTGAACTCACCAAGAGTTTGAGGCCAACCTGTGCTTCATAGTGAATTCCAGGCTACCCCAGGCTGCATTATAAGACCCTACCTCAAAGAAAAGGAAAAGAGAAAGAAAGAGTGAGCATTACTTTTATCTGATCTGTTCTTGCTCCTGTTTAGGGAATTTTTCTCGGTCCTGTATTCTCTCACTCTAGATCTTGCCTAGTTCTGTTGTTTACAGTACTGCCTCCTTGTTCATACTGGATGACCTCACTCCGGGGAGACACTGTCCCCAACCTTTCTTTCCCAGCATCACTTCCTTTAGTCCCCAGGTGTCATGACATGGTTGCCTTGAATCGCACCTGTTTAGTATTGTTTTCTGGGCCCTTCACTGGATGTTTCTACTATCTCCCTCCCCCCACCCCCTTGTGTACTGTGGTCATATTTTCTTGTTTCCTCACTAGTTTTTGTTGAAAAACTACACAAGATAATATACTGTATCAAGTCTTGCTGCTGCTCTAGAAATTAAGATGGATTATTTTGTGAAATGAATTTCTGCAGCAAAAGTCCTTTCCTTCAGTCCTAGGAGAGTAAATTCTGGAGCAAGTACTCAGTTGCCCTGGGGTGCTAATAATTTCAGCAAAGTTTTCTTTGACTCTTTGTTTCTCTGATCTCTGTTGAGCTGTCTGCTTCTGTGGGTGTCACCTGTCTGTTGGGTTGCACTAATTGCTCACTAATTATGTCTTTGTTTTCTTAATGCCTTAGGGCATAAATTGTTTCACAGGCTGATCCCATTGAATTGTGTCTCTTTTGCAAAAAATATTTTCTAGGCCAGTCTTTGAGGTGCTTAGCTAAACTTTATCTCTGGTTCTTCCTGAAAACTAACTGACCTATGGTTTGGCAGTTAACCTCATACAGCTACCCGAATCATCTTATAATTGCTTACCAGCAAAATCTCCATTTTCAAAAGTGCTCATAGTTTTAAATTTGCATATGTAATATTTCAAATAAAGTCAGTTTTTTTGGGGGGAAAAATCTCTGAACTGCTGCTTAAGATTAGAGATGGAGACAGTGGTCTGCTTTGGAGACACCCTGCTTTCTGGACAAGGTACTGGTTGAGGCTTCTTGACTTGCCTGTCCTCACTGGGAATCCTTGTCTCCACCTCTTCAGTGCCTCCCAGTCATCTACCCCTAGAGTTTAGAGTTCAGCATCTGCAGCACAAGGCTGAAGACACTGAGTGGCAACCACCTGCCTTCCCGGGAATACAAGACAGGAAGGACATCATCCCCTGACTGGGAAGAGCCAAGAAGGACCTCCATTTCCTTGGCTATGCTTGCCCATATTGGAACTTCCACTGCCCTGAGCTGGCACATCAAAAGGAGAAACGGGCTTGTGCCTTCCAATGATACAGACTCTTGATGTCACTGAGAGTTAATAGATTTTCTTAAATAAATGTAACCTTGTTTGCCTTGTGCCCCAAACAATACTCATAGACCTAAAGTAGTTGCTTTTTAACATAGTTTTAGAAGTTAACAGTTGTTTCACTGGGGACCTAGTGAGCAGGACTTTTATTTTCTTTCTATAAATTCTTACTATGTACAAAAATTTATACTTAAAGTATTTAATTTCTTAATTCATCAACTTTCTCTTTGACGGCTCTTTAAACAAAGCATCTTTTTGTGCTTTAAATGTCATTATTCCTTTGATTGTTTTCTTGGACGTGTTCACAGTCCCACTGAGTATCTGTTGTACTTTTTCACTCATTCCTCTGGTTTCTTTGTCTCCACCTTATACTGAGTACCAGCCTGTGTTGGTTACAGAGCAAAGATTGTCCCATTAGCACCTTTGGTGTGACACACATTGTGTTGAACCTGTTGTTTTCCCGTAGAGCTCCGGTTTTCTCTCTATATTCCTCTTGTGAGATAGGATTGTCTTGAACATTCCTATGCATCACAGAGAGGCTTTTAACATATTCAGGTGTCTCTTACTAATACGCAGTTTATTGTTCACACATAAAAAGTGGGGAACAACTCACAGCGATGAATCTGACAACCTGACAGTCTGGCTCTAAGTGATGCCACCAATATCTCTTACTAATACGCAGTTTATTGTTCACACATACAAAGTGGGGAACAACTCACAGCGATGAATCTGACAACCTGACAGTCTGGCTCTAAGTGATGCCACCAATATCGGGGCAGGATCCACTCACGGACAGTGGGTAGAAATAGCAAGAAGCAGGTTGCAAGTCTAATTGCCCAGGGCACAGCAAGCCACCTCGTCCACGTCCACTGGTGGGGAAGGACAGTGAGGGGTGCGAGCTGTGCAGCAGATGCTCCTTGGGAGGGTGCTCCGTGAGAGTGGCAGAGTCTGGCTGCACAGTCTTAGCTGTGCTTGGCCAGGTCAACAAGGGTTCAGGACATTCAGTGGTCACCAAGGTCAGAGCTAGGTCAGAGGCAGGAGATCCTGATGGGAGACTCAATCACTAGAAGGGGTCCTTGTTGCTAGAGTATGTGACTCGTGCGTTGAAGTGCGTTGGAGACAAGTGTCTGCTGAGCTGCCTGGAGCCTGGGTTTTTATCATCCTTCTGAGGCTCTTCCTAAGGCTTATCTTGTCCTTACAGGCTTTTTGGGCCCTGCTCCTGACTGGTGCTAGCTACCTGCTCCCAGGGCATTGCTGGTTATAGCCAGGCACTCATTTCTGCTGTCAGCACGTTCTAATATCAGGACATTGAGCAGGAGTGCCTCCATCTTTATTTTTGTTCTAAGTCTTCACTATAAATGATCACACAGCCACCAAAGCCAAGAACCGCACACTTACTCTGTGTTCAAAACAGAGCTGTCACTAAGTCTTGTCCAGTCTACCTTTGAACCTTCACTGGAATGTGTGCCCCTCTCCGTAGCCTACACTAATGCTTTAATTCAGTCCTTCCTCTTTCTTAGACTAGTTTAACAGCCATCCTTCAGAGTTTAGTTTTTTCTACAAGCCTCTAAGAAATTTTTTAAGTACCAACCTCAAAAATGACAGTCATGTCTATAGTAGTAGTGCATACACCTTTAATCCCAGCACTGCTTAGGCAGAGGCAGAGGCAGGTGGATGGCTCAAGTTTGAGGCCAACATGGTCTAGATAACAAGTTCTATTAAGTCAGAGTTACCTAGTGTGACCCCATCTCAAAAAAATAAATAAATAAAGATAAACACTTCTTAACTTCATATAGAAGCCTCTTATGAATGAGTGTACCCATCGATGTTTATTGTAAGGGTTGTAAATGTTAGGGAATTTCGTAATTTAAATGACTGTCTCCATAGGCTTCAAGTATTTGAATACCTTGTCCCCAGTTGGTGGTGCTGTTTGTAGAGGTTTAGGAGGTATGGTCATGCTGGGGGAAGCATGTCACTGGGGGTGGGCTTTGAGACTGTATAGCTTTCCCACTTCCAATTGGTTGCTCAGCTTCCTGTGCTACTTTAAAATGTGAGCTGAGTGTCCAGCTCCCTGCTCTGGCTGCCTCCTGCCACGCCTCCCTGTCTGTGTGAACTCTTCTCCCTCTGGAAGCAGAAGCCCAATAAACTCTATCAGTTGCCTGGTCATGACGATTTATCACAGTAACTCATACAGGGGCACTGTGAGGTTTTGATGGTATGGCATGTGTCAAGTGATTGCTCAGTATCTGACATTCTTTGTGTGCTCCGTAGCTGCTGTGGTCATTTTACTTTCTCCTGCATTATGGAATAAATAGTTCCTCAACCTCACTGACATGTGTTTCTGCCATAATGAATGCAATTTGCTTTCCCAGACCCGCTTTCCATTCAGTCCTCTGCCTTTCTACCCACTCTCTACTGGACATCCCTGTGTGAGGTTTCCTCACAGTAACTGAAGGTTAAGAGGGAGTCTGTCTCTGATTTTCTCTTTGTACTGACTGTGTAATGTTTGGCATTTTTAGGTTTGGTAGTTACTTTCCATAACATGGTGAGCTTTTGGAAGCCTGCATTCTTATTTTAGCTTTGTATTTTAAACTCTGCACTGATTAAGATGCTAAAGGCATATTACTCACCCAGAATGTTTAGTGTAACTTTGTCTTCATTGCTTGTCTTTGTATGCATTTTTGATGCAAGATTTTGCAGTGTAAATACTGTTTACACTTAATTTTGAGGTGTTTTATCAAATATACCATTTTTTTCCACATACCAATCAGTATTTACAAATTTTGGTGAAATTCTCACCCTATTAAATGTGGACTACGGATCTGGGGTAGTTAAGTGGCTGCCTCTTAGTTAGATCAGGTACATTCCTATTTAGAGCTCTTGTCAATCATTTATTACCTATGTATCTAATTTCCTTCTGATATTTAGAGATACTCAACTATTGGTTATTGAAAGAGAAAGTGATTCTTGACTCAGAATAAAAGAATATGATTTTTAGCATTAAAATCATGTGTATGTATGTGTATGGTATGTAAGCACACATGGGCCACAGTACAAATGTGGTAAAAGGACAGCTTTCAGGAATCAGTTCTCTCCTTCCATGGTGGGTTCCAGAGATGGAGTCAGGCTTGCACAGCAAATGCTTTTAGCCACTTAACCATCTTGCCATCCCAACTCTTTTAAAATGAATGTTAACACTTGGGTTTGAGTGGGAGATAACAACTGTGTTCAAGAAACATCAAAGAGAATTCTGAGAGAGAGAAAATAGAACAAGCACCCCTTAATAGAAAGCTTTTAGTGTTATTTTGTGCATGTTGGTGTTTTTACTAAACCAGCACGGTTGAGTCTGAGCATGAATCTCAGAAAAACTAACTGATTTTAGGAGAGGGGAGATTTTACAAATTATAGCAATAATTGAAGAGAACTTGTATATTATAGATCAAACTGACTAAATGACCACACTATCCATAAGAAGGAAGTCGAGACAAAGAATCCCTCAGAAAGGTATTTAAATAAAAGCCTTGTCATTGCTTCACTCAATGGATTGTACATATTTGAGTAACCTCGGTTCTGTCTGAAGAAAACAATGCTTACGATTGGGATTTTTTGCTTTTAAAATTGGTGCCAAATTCCCTTTATTCATTAAGGTGGGATTTTTCTTGGTTTTCTATTTTGTTGCTGTGTTTTGCTCTCTGTGCCTCTCAGATTTGGGAGTATCCTCAGAGGAGGAAATAAATTTAACATGTAAAGAATAGGAAGATTATCTACCAAGGGCTGGGAGATGGGTCAGTGAGTAAAGTGCTTGCCTGGCGTGGCGACCCAGGTCTACAATCTCAACATTAATCAGTAACCTCCACTCTCCGGAGGCAGATGATGGAGGATAGTGAGTTCAAGGCCAGCCTGGGCTACATAGTGAGACCCTGCCCAGTGTGTAGCTGCAGTGGAAATGCTTGCTTAGTGTGCATGAGGCTGTGCACTAGAAAAAAAGAAAAGGAGATGGTTTGCTCTCTCTTTAAAAGGTTATTCAGTGCTTTAAAGCTGGTGGGGACTTGATGTTCCCTTTCTAATTGTAACTCAAAAAGTCCATTCCTTTTTTGAAAAATTAATTTCTCCTTGTGTTCTTAACTCATAATCAGGTGGTCTATGTCCATCTCATGACTGCATGTTCTCTGAACTTGGGGTATTAGATTTACCAGTTACATTTTTGACAGAATTTCTTCTGAGTGGCAGATCAAATAACAATCATCAAAATTAATCGCAACAAAGAATTCTATACACGAAATAAAAAATGTATTTCTTCACTATTTCTTTTTAAAAGCTTATTCTAATTTGTGTGTGTGTGTTTGTGTGTGTGTGTGTGTGTTCATGTGTCTCCTCTGCCCTCATTCCAGCATATCACTGCTTAAAAAACTGACGGATAAGGCTGCGCGTGTTGCATAGGAGCTACTAGTTAGTAAAGCAGAAATGTTGCTGTTATTACAAATGTGTTCATTTACTGCTATCAATATTAGGAGTAGAGAGGTTACTCTGAGGCCTTGTTGCTCAGTCAGGACTGTTTAGATCAGAGCTTCTTCAGCCTTTTCTACTCCCTACCTGTTTTCACTCCATAAATGTTTATGTGACCTTGAGACTTAGGTATGTAAACTAAGTATGCAAATCATATGTTAACTGATAATGAAATGAATTAAGCTTATTCATTTTTAAAGTATTTCATTTTTCATTTTATATGTATGAGTGTATGGCATACACATATGTAAGTTCACCCATGTCATGCAATGCCAGTGGAGGTCAGAAGAGAGCATTGGATTCCCTTGGAACCAGAGTTACAGATGGTTGTTAGCCACCATCTTTGTGCTGGGAATGAAACCCAGGTCCTCAGCAAGAGCAGCCAGTGCTCTTAACCACTGAACCATCTCTCCAGTCTCAGAAAATTTATTTTTAAACAATTCTCTGATGTATGTATAATTTTACCATTTTATTCTTTTAAAAATTTTTACCTTTTATTTTAAAAATATTTATTTTTATTTTATATGTATATATGAGAGCTAAAGTGTTTGTATGTGTACCGTGTACATACTTGGTGTTCTCAGAGGCCAGAGGAGGGATTAGATCCCCTAGAGCTGGAGTTACAGAAGTTTGTTAGCTGCCATGTGGGTGCTGGGAACTGAATCTAAGTTCTTTGCAGGAGCAGCCAGTGCTCTGAATCACTGAACCTTCTCTCCAGTCCATATTTTGCCATTTATTAAAGATGAAAACAAATTTGGATATGGAGATATTTTACTTTTACATGGAGATTTATACTCAGCAAAACGAATATTTGATGGTACATGTCATAAAACATCTTTGGTTAACTTTAGGTAGAAAGTTTTCAAGATTAATTAAGGATTTATTGGATTTGTGCCATGTATTAGGAGTTGCTATAGATACTCAGTATTTTTTCCTTGCTCAAGAGCAAACTTTCTTCTTAAATCATAAAGCTATATGGACATGATTAAACAGAAATAAAGCACATGGCTCCTGGGAATAGAAACTCATACATTGCATGTGCTGTTTCATGTACTTCTGTTACAGTGTAAACATTAATGTTGTGTTTCTACTGGCCAGTGCATACATGTTCAATTATGAAGATGTAAACTCTTTTTTCAGGTTCCTTTGAAGAGAATAAGTCACAGAATTTTCAGAAATGGTGTTGAAGAATTTTATTAGCATTTTATCTTGGTTCATTTTGTGCTTGATATGTTTTCCATGATTCAACCCAATAACTTTGGCTTTTTCTTTAGAAAAAGTGTCTGTGGAGGTTTTCATGACTCATTTTTTTTTCACAAGCCTTTGTCCACCTCAGTATGGCTCACAGCTGTTAAAATACGGTTTATAGCCAGGCATGGTGGTGCACGCCTTTAATCCCAGCACTCAGGAGGCAGAGCCAGGCGGATCCCTGTGAGTTCAAGGCCAGCCTGGTCTACATAATGAGTTCCAGGACAGCTGGGGCTACAGGGAGACCCTGTCTCAAAAAAAGACCAAAAAAAAAAATAGAATTTATATAAAGTTGGTCATTTTCCTTTCCAATACTTAATCTGATAAGCCTCCATTTCAAGTTATTTACATAACAAAATAATTTTATAGCTTTTTCTGCTTATAAAATAATGCATGTTCAATGGACAGAATTTGAAAGAGGGCATGACTAGAAAATTGTTGGAATTGTGGATAAATATAATGCAAACCTCTCCTCCTTTTTAAAATTTATATTGATAATTGAACCCAAAATATCACAGAAGCTAGATGGGAGTCTCCCAGTGTTTATTATCTCCTGGCTCATGTTTAGTTTCTATTTTGAGGTAAGGTGTTACCCATCTCATCTTGAACTTGTAGCACTCCTGCCTCAGCTTCCTGAGAGCTAAGGGAACAGGCATGTGTCACCACACCAGGTACCACACCCTCTTTCAGTGAGCATCTTTCTACTCTGCTTAGGCTTTTCGCATTAATTCTTTCACTATATTAATATCTGGCAGCTAGGAAATGGTTCTAAAATCTGTATTCTTCTTACTATGCTTTTAGGCTATATGGTTCTCCTGGTTGTGTTTTGTAACTAAAACTAAACAACATTTTGGGGGCACTTAGCACCTAACTTCTGAGGCCTCTGCTTCTTCATGGGTCCATTATGTGTGACAGTTTACCCCCACCTTATCAAATAGTCCCCATATATACAAGTACTTTATATTTGCTAATAATTTCATTATTATGATTTTTTTCTTTTAAAAATTATATTGCTACTTATTCATGAATTCATGACACATATACAAATATGTTTATGAGAAAACCAGGATTTTTAATTTTTTTAAGATGGAGGCAAGCATTTCTTGGACACATTAAAATTTTCTAATAAAGTAGAAATGAGGTAATATTTAAGTAAGAGGAAATGAAAAACAAGATTTACGTGATTTAAAAGAAGTCACATAAAGCCTCGTCACCAGTCAGTCACTGATCACAGGCATTTTGGCAAAAGTAATGGTGGCCAACAAAGTCTGTGAGCATAGCCTGTTCCTGTTCCTCACAACAAAGTCTGTGAGCATAGCCTGTTCCTGTTCCTCACAACAAAGTATGTGAGCGTAGCCTGCTCCTGTTCCTCACAACAAAGTCTGTGAGCATAGCCTGCTCCTGTTCCTCACACTCTGCCCATTGAGTCACATGATTTAGGGTTTGTTAGATGCTGGCTTAAAATTCATTTTCATCATAGATTTTCGAGTCTGGGTTTATTGAAGCATGAATTCCTACAGTTTTATTCTGGCAGCAAAAGACATGTGGGAAATGAAGTAGTCGTAAATATGACTTAAACCTTTTTTCAGTCACCAGCAAGAAAGTGAGAACCCGAGCTTAGTGTCCGGGTTCTCTACAACTTCAGCAAAATTTTACTTTTACAAATCATGTGACTTTTTATACATTGGGTAACCTAAGTCTGCACTGTTTACACACACTTCGTCTGAAGTTATCTAAATTCCTTTTTATGATAAATCAAATTTCCATTAACAATGTTCTCTAAATCAAAGTGGTTGTATCTCTAATGTAACATATACAGCGTTATTTTATATGAATGCTCAGAATTGGACATTTGACATGTGTTGGAAGAAGTTACTGTGCGTTCAACGTTTTGTTGCCTTTTAGATTTCTTTGCATAAGAATGTATACTACGTTTCAAAACTTGTCAAGCATCTGACATTATTTTAAATAAAGTGGCGCCTGCTTTCATTTAGCACTTATTCACTAAGAAGCTCTCATATAGGTATATACATATGTACACATGCAGTGATAAGATCTCTGACAGAAAAAAAAGAGCTTATTATATATTATTTGAGTGAAAGGATTTCAGATAGGTAGGAAATTCTACTCTGAGATGTCATTTAATCTAAGGCTTATATTAATCTGCATGGTTGAGATCAGGCCTCTTCAACATTGTCCGTGCCCAGCCTCCTTTCACTCAAGAAGTGTTTTTGTGACCCTGAGTGTATAGCTATATGAACTAGGTATACAAATTAAATGTTAACTGATACTACATCATTAACAAATCATTGATATGCATATAATTTGGCCACTAATAAAATATGAAAACAAATTTGCATGTGGAGATGATGTCGATTTTATTTTTACATGAAGAATTAAATTTTGACTGGAGGAATAGCTGATACAAGATGTAGTGCATGTTCAATGTTTTTTCAAATAGACTGATATATTGAACATCACTTCACATAAATATGTAGTAAAATGTATAGTGGAAAACAGCAGAAGGGGCTGGAGAGATGGCTCAGTGGTTAAGAGCACTTGTTGCTCTTGCAGAAGACCAGGATTCAGTTCCCAGCACCCACATAGCAGCTAAGAACCATCTGTAACTACAGTTTCAGGGGTTCAGATGCCTTCTTCTGGTTTCCACTGACATTGCATGACATGGGTATACTTATATACATGCAGGCAAAACACTCATACACATAAAAGAGAATAAATACAAAATTTTAGAAAGAAAGAAGCAGAAATATGTTTATGGTTATATTGGCCACTTTTCTGTTGCTGTGATACAAACAATGACCAAAGCAATTTATAGAAGGAAGAGTTTATTTGAGTTTACAGTTCCAGGGGAATTATAGTCTTTCATGGCAGGGAGGCATGGTGGCTGGAGGTGGCTGGAGCAGGAGAAGCAGAAGCTAAACTCTCACATCATCACACAAGTACAGGAAGCAAGAGAGCAACTGGAGATCTGGCAAGGCTTAAGAACTTTCTAAGCCCACCCCAGTGATGTGCTTCCTCTAGGATAGCCACACTTTCTGAAACCGCCCCAAACAGCACCATCATCTGGGGACAAAATGTCCAAACACTTGGAGCCTATGGGGGACATTTTCATTCAAACCAACACAATGGCCATCCCAGAACTTGTTAGAAATTCTATCCTAATCCCAAGCCAAAATTCATGTAACTTATTTTTATGAAACTCAAAATGAGCCACTCAAACAATTTTAAGAATCAAATATTTGGGGCTAGAGAGATGGTTGAGAAGTTAAGAACACTGGCTGTTCTTGCAGAAGACCCAGATTTGAATTCCAGCACCCACATGGCAGCTAATAACTTTCTGTACTTGTAGTTCCAGGGGATATGAGACCCTCCTCTGTCCTCCACTGGCATTGCACAACATGGATTCACTTACATACATGCAAGCAGTACACACATAACACATAAAATAAAAATAATGAATAAAATATTTTTAAAAGGATCAAATATTTTAGCATAATATACTCCAATGATATACTTCTTGTTGCATGTGGGTAAATCATGGGAGGAAAATATTACATCTATATGTACTGCGATCAAACCACTCTATGCCTGAAACTTTATGAACTATGAAAACACTGGGATTAGTGACTCACAGTAGTCCTAGACTGAGCTCAGGCATCTGAGGCATTGCTTACTTTACTGTACCGTGCACAATGACTGTGCGCTCACTGCCAAGAATTCATGGGGAGAACCAAGACTGCAGTGGAGCCACACACTGCTCCATGGGAAAGCCCTGCCAGAAACACGTTGGATTCTCTACATGTATGACTTTGAAGTATATTTTGGCTGTTGTGTGTTCAGAAACCATTTGCTGTTGCCAGATTTTTTGCAACCCCCACATTAAATTATGTGACCCCCGTGCTCATGACCCATAGTCTAATAGGCTATGAAAATAGCTGTTACAGCCAGTTACAGGTTTACTCTTTAGTTTACTTAATCAACAGAGGTTAATTTCAGTTTATCCAAATATCTACTGTGAGTCGGTGGGGAGTTTTGATCAGCATAGGTACTTGGGGGTCAGGAATGGAAAGGACTTACTCTCACGTATGCCTTCCGAGATACTGAAGCAAGGGAAGAAGACAGTGATACACACACTGGTCAGTAAGGCCAGTGTGACACTTGTGTTCGGTTTCTGTTGATCACGTGATGTCACATGCTATGATTACTCCTATGTTCAGAGGCAGAAGTCTCTTTCTTTCCATGTGCCTCAAAAAAGAAGCAAGTTGGATTCCGATAGGCAGCACTGATGATTGGAACAGGCCTGACTAATGAGGGTGACCTGGCCATTTTAAAAGTTGGAGGAAGAAGGTTTTTGATACGGCCACCACATAGGAAAGGTTTTAAGTTTGGAAACAGTTGAGTGTGTTTCAGAGATATAAAAGATGGAAACCAGAGTGTTAGAACACTTCTTAGATAATTAAATAAGTTAAAATCATTTTAAATACTTTTCTGTTTTCCATCAAAATACAAATGTGGCATTACTAACTAATATGGATATCATTTCCTTATTATTTATCATTGAGATTTTCATTAGTTGCCAGTGGAAATATCTTTAGGTCATGGAAGTTTTTCCTATTGTTTTCTTTGGTGGTGATTGTGCAGGATGTGAATTAGAAATTATACTCCTTTTTAGAGGGCTTTTATTTTAATGTCAAGTGTGCTAGGTTTATAAAACACCTGTGGTTTGTTTGTTCTCTAATTTGACTTGTCTGTGATAACCCACAGAAGATAAAGAGGTCTTAAGATAAAAGTTGTGGGGTAAAAGAATGTAGATCAGGTAGCACAACATTCTCAATATATTTTTTTAAAAAAATATGGACTCTGATGAAATATGCTTGATGTCTTGCAATTAAACTGAGAAAAGTCTGTAAATAAATCCTGTATATAAATAATGTTGATTCAGTCCCTCTTTCCATAAAGGAATAAAGCTAAAGATACAATAGAAATTTATAGTTTTTACTCGTACTTTCCCTTTTTTACTAGGCAGCCATTATTATGAACGTATAGTATATCAAAGCTCCTTTTGGATGCTTCTGAAGTGTTATGGGGTCAAACCCTGGGCCACATGCATGCTACTCAAATGCCCTTCCATTTAATATGCTCTGGCCACTGCAGTTACTGGCCATTGAGAGTTTGGTAGTGATATTTTATTTTATGTTTTGTTTTTACAAAAGATTTTAGTTTTTGTTAAAGCTCTTCTACTATTTTGTTCCCTTATGATTTCTGCTTAAAAGTAACACAGGTGTTAAAATATGTGACATTAGTTGTGTTTTTTAAATATGTTTTTATTGGTTTTTTTGTGTATTTCAAATACAACGTATTAGTCCTTTATATCCCCTTCCCTATCGGCACCCTCCCATAACCCGCCCCCTCCACTGGATTTCATGCATTCTGTCATTTATGTTATGACCTCTTGAGTCAAGTTAGTGTTCCCTGACGTACCTCAGTACAAGCTCATCTACTGGGGTCTAGTCAGCCTGTCTAGAGTTACTTCCTTAAAAAAGACCAGCTCTTCCTCACCTAGTAGTAATCAGCTGCCCAATAGTTCTTCAACTAAGATTGGGGCCTGTTTCCCATTTGCACAGTTCTATGCTAAGTTTTTGTCTGCTTGAGTTTGTAAGGGTCTTGTGCATGCTGACACCATTGCTCTAAGTTCATATGAGCAAGGTCCCAGGAGCCTGTAAGACTATTTCCATATGATCATGTACCTCTTCCCCTGGCTCTTACAGACTTTTTGCCCCCTCTTCCACAATGGTCTCGGAGCCCTGGGATCATTGCTGTCTGTTGCATGAGGGAGCTTTGTTGATGAGAGCTGAGAGACACATTAGTATTCTCTCTACCCCTTGTTCCACTATGTTCTATCGGTCTTGGTGTGTCACTTGGGGTTGGACATTTCACAGACACTTAATCTCTGTGTGTGACTAGATGTGGAACTCTAAGTTTCTTTGATGAGTGGTGACTGGCATAATTGTCTGTAAATATAAGGATCCATTACATTTGTCTAGGAATGTGACAAATCCTTGGGGGCTTCTCTAAGATCTATCACCTCTTCAGCCATGTGCATTTGGCTATATTTATAGTACCACATATCAGTTCCCTCCCTTTGAATGGGCTTTAGGTCCAATTAGGTAGCTATTCATTACCCACAAGATAAAAGTGCCACTGCTGCCCCAATGTAGTTTGCTGTACTGGTCACTGTTGTGGTTATTAGGCCTAAAATCTACATTTGGACTGTTGATTGACATTCTCCCTTAGCAACTTGTGCAGTGTTCTCCCAAACTATGAGAGTTAGCCTTCAGGGAGGTAGCTTTCAGGTCAGTACCAACTCCCTTACTCTAAACTCCCATGTCTGAAGTGTGTCCTATCTTCAGCAATAGGGCCTTACCTTCAAGTTCTGGTAGGCAATCAAGGGTTGTGGCAAGAGCCTGTGTAATTTTGGGAGTCTCTTGGAATACCCTGGCCAACAACTCAAAGGGAGGTTTCTCCTGTTTGGCACTGTTTCTTTTTGTGGTTTTAATAATTATATAAAACAATTTTAAGGCATCTTGACTATAAATGTTATTACCGAGAGGCAAGGAGAACGGGACTGGAAAGAAATACATGCTTGCATGAATAATTCAAGAAAGACACAAAGCTGCAGTTCTATGAAAATTTTAAAAAAGAGCAATGGGATTGAACACCACGCAGTTAGCTTTAATCCCATGTCTGCTCTCTCCCATTCTATATGCAGGTCAGTTTCCTCAGTGTGTTAGACAGCCCAGTCAGGCACTGGCGTCCATCACATATGTGGTGGAAAATGTTACATCCCAGCATTTGAGTCAGATGGGATTGAAATGCTGCTAAGGAGCATCTGCTGTCAGCCAGATTTGTCTACTCTATAAAGAAGATTATGGTTTTGAAAAGTATTACTGCATACTTAATTTTTTCCAGCTATTATCATTTAAAATGTTAAGAGCCATCGATTCATATAATGTTAAAATTCTCTGACATCCCTCCCTCAGCACAACCCATTTTTCAGTGTGTGGAATGCTTTTATGAGTTCAAAGTCATTACATTTTATGTGTCCCACAGACTTACCTGCCCTGAGTATTTCATTAAAGATTTAACATAGACTTAGTGGAAATTCCAAATTTGAAAGTGAACAGACACCAAGTTTTCCAGAGTCTGCCCCAAATGTAGCAGACTGCCTTTGAACTGTCAGCGTTTTCCAAGCTGAACCATTCACCAGCCTCAGGTAGTTTTCCATGACTGTCTCTCATTTTCAACTACCATGCATTCTCCCTGTGACCTGCTGGATTTCTGTCAATCTCTCATCAGTGCAGTTCGTCTAATGCACTGTTGTCTTTCTAAAGACTCATGTCTTGTCTCATCTTGGCAAGGTGGTGTGGTTGGGATGAGAGTGATGTTTCTTGTTGTTACAATTTTTGCAATCCTGCATGCCCTCACAAAGGGCACAAAGACTGACTGAGGCTCTTTAAACTTCGTAATATTGTAGATGATGTTGGGAAGATTTAAAAATTGGAACTCAAGTGGAGAATCCTGCTAATATAACTATGCTCAGACTTCTAAACTCAGACACACTGGCAAAAATGGTTGCTTCACATGAAATCCACCTCCTAACTACAGAGTGGAAAAATGGAAAAAATTATGCAGTCTTTAAGTTTTAACTAACATTTTTAACTTTTTAGATTTCCATTGTGCATAAGACACCACCTGCTTTAGTTAGGCTTCTGTGTTGCCAAAGCCCACCAGAAATCAAATTAGGCTAACAGATTAAAAAATAGTAACAGAAAGAATGTAGTGGGTGATGCTGAGGCATGTAGGGGGTGTGCAGGCAGTCTGGAGAAAGAAACTCAGGGACAGGTGTGAGCAAAGGGAAGCTGGGCCTGGCTGGTTCATCCTTCATTTGTCCTTTGCTGTCTCCTTCATCCTCTTGCTGCTGAGGAAAATTTCCAAATGAGTGGCTTTGCAGGAATCCCTCCCATGAAGACTCACACAATGGAAAATGAGAAGGAGGTTTGGATCCAGGACAGGCCAAATATATCGGCATTTTCTCTGCATAGCTCATGATGATTTTTGAGTATAATTTTAGTGGGTTCTATAAATTCACTTTTGAGGAATTTCAGTTTTAGAATTAAATGGCAATGCAAAAAGTGTTAGAACAATCCTGTGGATCTCAATTATCCAATCTTTTCTCCAGAGCTCTTTTGATACCTAACATTTGAGTTTGCCCGTAAAATGTATGACTGCTTAAGGAAAACCACCTATAGGACTTAATATTTCCTGTCTGTATATTAAGCTCATCTGTCTGCAGTTAACCTGGGAACTGAAATAATTTGCATACTGATTAGAAAGAAAATAGACACAGGCCTTATATATGAAAAATGAAATGTGAGAGTAAACATTCAAGATGTCTTTTTCCAATAATAATTTTTGAGTTTATGTTCTTTATTAAATGAGTATAGAAGGGGGTAAATGGCTGATAATAGAGAGACAGATGATGATAGGTGACAAATGATGGGTAGATATATAGATAGATGATTGATAGATGGCATGAAATGATACATGATTGGTAGGTAAATGATAAGTAGAAAATACATTCATAGATAGATGATACATAGATACAGATGTTACATAAGTGATGTTTAGATTGAATGGTAGATAGATACTATACAATAAGAATCACATTCCTTTCGATTTTGAGGGCAAACAGAAACACGTATTCAACCAATCAGACATGCTGCTAGAAACCTTATAAATTGGTTGAATATCACATGTTTGGGTAGATACAGAATGTTAGTGACTGTGGGAAACATGGTGACACCCAGCTGGGTCCCCTTTGACGTTCATTGTCAGGTGGGCAGAGCCTTTCCCATAGGCTCAGACGCTGGTAAACTTATTCTACTTGGTGCCTGTGGTTCCTCCTTAACTGGGGACTTGCTCTCAGGGCCTCAAGGCGCAGTCCCTGGGAAGGAGACAGAAGCTACAGGTAGATGATCTGAGGACAGGCTAATGTCACAGCTAATCGGAAATCCAAGGTGGTGCTTCTGAGAGGCCTGAGCTGGCAGCGAAACTGAGACATGAATCAAAAGGGGCGCTTTCTTCTCCGGGCCACAGACATGGACACGGTCTCTGCTTTTCTATTTACCCATTGTACTTTCTGGCTACATTAAAAAGGGAGGTTTTTCTCTGAGTAAAAATGATATGCATCTGGTATTTCTCTTTGAAAAATAATTTATTTCTGGCTGCACAGAATTCATTTTCAGGCTGTGAAAGCTGGCTTTGACTCCAAACAGAACTTTGGGAAAGAGAGGGCTTGAATAACAGAGAAAATCACTCTGTAAGGAAGTACATTATTTCTTGGAAGGATCTTACTATCCATTTAAGTGGTTTCTTCCAGCTTTCACATCCAAGAAAATTTTATCCATCTATAAATCTGAGGATCAAAGCCCCAGCAAGGTTATGTAGACTTTCTGCCTCCCACATCCTTCATCTTACGATGTCACTGTTATGACATGAAGGAATAAAAAGGGAAATATTTTGTAAATAAGAGTAACCTAAAAGTTTGTATTAATTGGAATAAAAACCTGGTAGTGTGCACTTATGAAAAGCCAGACATTAGGCTCAGCACTAAAGGTTTGGACTACACATGGACACATCCGCATCATGTGCTCTATGCAAAGTTCTCCTGTTCTGCAGTACTTATTATACAAATGAGGAGACTGAGTTAAATGGACTCATTCAAGACCACAGATAAGTAGTTGGTGAAGTTAAGAGTCTGTCACTCCCTGACTGCCCTCCTGGACTCTGTCACTGCTCAGTGCTTTCATATAGAGCCACAGAAAGAGACACCTGGCCTGTGAAGGTTTGCAAGGAGTAACAAAGGTGCTTGAAAATCTGAGCAACTTTAGCCTTACCACGCCACGTTATGGTTACTACCCAAATAAAACAGCCTGACTCTTAATTTAGTTAAGAGTGGGCCTGAACTCTGAGGATACCCATTTCCCCGGTGTCTCTTGGAGTCAGGTCTGACCCATACTTTTATTCGAAACATTTTTTCTAGCTTCAACTGTGGAGCTACAACCTTGAATCCACCCTTGTCTTGTCATCCCTCATTCTAGAGCATGTTGACACACATTGTCAAACATTCTTTCTCGGTCTTCATCACTTTCAATGAAGATGCACATGCTGCCTTTCAGCACTTAGGTATATCAGTTCTCAAGCACACCCTCATTTTTTATCTTAGGGTAGAATAGCAAATTCAGAATCAAGGTCAGGTACCCAGGTCACAAAAGCACATAGTTCTGTGAGTTTGCCAAAGTTAATTAAAAGTCTTTCCATTTTATGTCATTCCTATAAAGCAACATGTGTAAACATAGATGCCTCCTTGCTTATGCATACACACACACACACAAAATGTGACTATTTCCTCTGCCCTGTATTGTTAACAGAATCCCATTCAGGTATGTGCTACATGAGATCTTAGGCCCTAGGAGAACAGATGTGACTTTGGTGTACAGAATAACCTTGGAACTGTGATCACTTACAAGCATTGCCTGTGTTATTAGCAGTGTAGACAGTGGTTTGGAGTCTGCTGAAGAAAGCTTGTGTGTTTCAGTCATAGCAGAGGCTCTGACAGCCTCCATGATCTTTATGGCAATAGAGACGCCATCTGAAGGAAAACCAATCACAGAAAAGGTATTATTTCACTAAATCGATTTCAGGCTGCGGCATTTGAGGAGATGACAGGGACTCCCACGGTAAGAAAGTCAGATAAGTATTTGCCAAAGTATGTTTCATCACATACTGGTCTTCAGGAATCCTACTATATAAAACTTTTTTATGAGCACATAAATTTTGAGGCCTGCCTAGGAGAGCCTCTTCTTGGCAGTTTATATGCACCAACGTGCATTGAAAGCTTCTCAAAGTTGTGTAATCATACGTGCATGCAAAATATCTTGTTTCTTTGAACCATAATATATTTTCTAACCCATTTGACCACAGAGTCCTTTTAAAAATTATTTTTTATGTATATGAGTGTTTTGCTTGCATGTATGTGAGTGCACCTGTGTCACACAAGTTCTTAGAGGCCAGAAGAGTGTGTCAGATCCCCTAGAACTGGAGTTATGGATGGTTGTTAGCTGCCATGTGGATGCTTGGAATTGAACCTGAGTCCTCAGTAAGAACAGCTCGTGCTCTTAATTACTGAGCCATTTCTACATCCCCCACAGAATCCTTTGTTGACAAAATAGTCTGAATATTCTGTATAACTGGCATCTCACTGACCATACATTGGGAAATGATAGATTTGAATTACTTCATATTCTTTATTATTATTATTTGTTTTTATTTTATGTGTATGAGTGTTTTTCCTGCATGTATGTTAAGTATACCAGTGTATACAGTGCCCATAGAGGCCAGAAGAGGGCATCAAAACTCCTAGACCTGGAGTTATTGATGGTTATTAGCTGCCATGTGAGGGTTGGGAACTGAACCCAGGTCCTCTTCAAGAGCAGCCAGTGAGCTTAACTGCTGAGACACTTCACCAGCCCATACACCATATTCTGAATCTTAATCAGGTATATTTTGTCATGAAAGGCTCTTGACAGTGTAAACACACCCTTTCTGGGTTTCCAAATGCCATTTTGGGTTGGATGCTGCAGGAGAAAGGGTCAAGAGGTCAAGGCTGTCATCAAATCCTTCTGCTGAGACCAGTTGCTCAAACTTTCTGGACTTTATTTACTCATTGGTTAATCACATGATTAAACCTCTTAATTTCTAGAGTACTTAATCTCTAAAAGTTAATGAAAATAATCAGAATTTACATATTACATTCCAATTCTTAAAATGTCTTTATGCCTAGGATGGGCTAATGGCTTCTTGGGAATCAAACTGCAGAGCCTGCTGGAACCCATCTAACATTGCAGATTAAATTAGGACTTTACCTAATATTGGAAAGTTATCTTCTATAGATAGAGTGTCTGGCTTCAGAGACACTTGGCTGGCATTTTCTGTAGTCTAACACAACCACCACAACCTCTCTCAGCATTGAAGTAACACTTACTTGCACTCTACCCACTCCAAAAACAGCAGCAGAGCTGCTGATAAGAACCTGAAGTGGTTTGAACTGTAATGCATGAAGTAGGTGAAAGAGAATTTCCATGGTTAAGGACTCAATGTACTAGAGGCAGTGAAACAGCTATAGCCAAGCAGCCCCTCAGTCAGAGACATAGTGGCTCCTAGGGGGGCAGATCAAAGTACCCAGTGAAGCATTTAGCAAACCAAGCTAGTTGGTTGACAGAATAAAGAACTTACAGTCTTAAATCATCTGAAGGAATAAATGGATACAAAGATGTATTTAATTCAAAGCAAGAACTGTCGACCAAACACAGAAATATCGGCCACAGTGATCAAGCTGCTGAGAAAGAGAAGAGAATGATGATTAAGAAATGGAGGCGGGGATGGAGGACATGACTCTGTTGGTAAAGTGCTTGCTTATGCAAGCATGATTGCCTGAGCTAGAGCTGCTCACCCACCTAAACAAGCCAGGCATGGAGGCAGGAGACTCTAATCCTAGTGTTGGGGCCATGGAGACAGGAGAACCCCTGGGGCTTCCCGGCCAGCTAGTCTAGCCATGGTGGCCAACTTCAGGTTCAGTGAGAGACTCTATCTCAGAAGATCAAGAGGAGAGTGATTGAGGAAGACACTGCCCTTGACCACTGGTCTCCACATGCCTGTGTACACGTGAGCATGTACGCACAAAATTTTGAAAAAGGAGCATAGATTTGATGCTTGGTACAGTTTCTCATTCAAAATCTGATTCACTTATGCACTAACTTTAGTTTGGGACAATTTTATTTACTCTAAGTACACTTCCAGCAGTAAAGGAGCACTATTTATGCCACCAAATAAGACTTGTACAGGTTAAGCACAGTGAGACATACCATGTTCTGCATAGACTTCTCGGTTGGTACACGTGCATCTCTGTCTCTCTCTGTCTCTCTGTCTCCCTGTCTCTCTCTCTCTGTCTCTCTCTCTCTGTCTCTCTCTCTCTCTCTCTCCACACACACATACATACAGGATAGTAATAAAAGAATTGTTGTAATAAAACTACTAGAGTCCAAAACTGTTCACTATATATTTTTTATGCCAACCAGCTATGAATTCTGGAATGCTGGAGTCTTTATCTGAATCCACATGTTTTCAAACATGACCCCTTAAAGAGCCATTGCCTCAGTAACAAGTGATGTTTCCGCCTCCATTTATAGAATATTCTGGGATGAGGTAAATACTTCTTGTTGTGATGTTCAGCCCAGTAGCCACTAATCACATGCGGCTTCTGAACACTTGACATGTGGCTAGCATGATTGGGGAACCGAATGTTTGTTTTATGCCATTCAGATGTTAAGCTGGAATTGAGAAAGCCATGTGTGGCTAGTGGCCACTGCTGTAGACCACACAGCTGTGCACGCTAGCAGAGCTCAGTCCTTCCTGTGAAATGTTGCAATCTGCTAAAATTTGTTTCTCCAAAATGGTCGATTTCATGACATAGATCTTTCTAATTGAAAAATTATGATCTCCTTTTAAACACAGCACAAGATGCTCTTTCTAGTGATGTTGTCATTTTTTTTTTTTGCGGAGCTGAGGACCGAACCCAGGGCCTTGCACTTGGTAGGCAAGCACTCTACCACTGAGCTAAATCCCCAACCCCATCATCATCATATTTTACCTAGAAGTTTTTTCCCCTTTTTTAAATGAAATTTTGCAAATTTCATACAATATATTCATATGTAGATCCCCTCCCCTAACTGCATCCTTCCTTACTATCCCCTGCCCATTTTCATGACTCTATTTTATGGGTGTACATATATATATATATATATATACTATATTAAGGCCTATAGATTCTAATTTGTGTCTCCAGTGTCCTTCGATCCTATCCACTGGAGCCTAATTAACCTACTAAGAGAGTCACATCCTTAAAAGAATGCTAACTCTCACCTTCCCAACAGCCATCAGTTACAATGTTCCTCAGGTAGAGTTGGGGTTTCTTACCCACTTCCCCATGTCAATGTTGTCAATGATGAGATTTTCTCTGGCTTGAGCTTACATAAGACTTGTGCATGCTGTCATGATCACTGTGAACTCATATGAGTAACTGACCAGCTGTCTCGAAAACTGTTTCTTTGTGGTTACCCACCACCTCTGGCTCCTATAATCTTTTCACCTCTTTTTTATCAATGATCCCTGAACCTTTGGAAGCAGACATTTGATATAGGTATCCAGTTAAGATTTAATGACTCTGCAGTCTCTTATTCTTTGTGTGTTGGCCAATTGTTAGTTTCTGTGTTAATAATGATCTGCTGCATAAGGAAGCTTCTCTGGTGTAAGTTGAGAGATACATTAATCTATGGATGTGTCAATAACTCATTAGGAGTCTCTATTACTATTTCTGTCTAACAGACTCATAGGATTAGGATCCTCCCTATGGCCTGTGGCCTACTATAAGGATACTGGTTTGTCCATGTTCATCGTAGCCCTTTTCACAATGGCCAGGAAATGAAAACAACTTGGATGCCAATCAACTAATGAATGGATAATGAAATTATGGTACATTTACACAATGGAGTATTATTCAGCTGTCAAAAAACAAATTATGAAATTTGAAAGAAAATAGATGGAACTAGAAACAATCATCCTGAGTAATGTAGTCTGTACCCAGAAAGACAAATGTCAAACATTCTCTCTCAAAACTGGATGCTTGCTTTGAATTCTTAGATATACATGTTTCAGTTGGACTATCCAGAGTCCAGAAAACAAAGGACCAAGGGACCAAAGGGGGGCGGCTGTTCTTGGAAGGGGATACTATATGATATAGAGAGGGAAAGGGAAATAAATAATAGAATAGGAAGGGTTAATTGAGGTGGGGAATAGGAGGGTGGGGTAGAGGAGGGAGTATGGGATAACCAGCACTGAAGGCCTTTAGAAAAACTCACATGGAAACCTACCATTAGAGACAGAAGCTCCTTAAAGCAGATACATGCACATTATAAAAGGAGGTACCTTATAACAGGGGACATTGTTCTTATTAGACACCATAGGCTAGCAAAGTAAAAGCCCAGTGCTAAGGATGGACTGCCTCTTTCATTTTTTTAAGTTTTTGAGACAGGGTCTCCCTATGGCCCCAGCTGGCCTGGAATTCACTATGAAGACCAGGCTGGCCTCGATCTCACAAGAGAAATCTGCCTGTGTTTGCCTCCCAAGTGTTGGGATTAAAAGTGTGCACCGCCACACCTGACTTTTGGTTGTATTTCTGCCTTGAAAATATATAAATATTTTGTGAGCATATATCACTTTTTCCTGAAATAAATTCAGGAGTACTTTAGCGTACATTTTTCTTAGAAACCCATAAACATTGATACTTCATTAATTTGAATTGTGCTTGAGCAATCTTTCATACTAATCCTTTACATCTCCAGTCCCCTTCATTAACTCAGGTCAAAATACTTTCTTCTTTTTAACTCTTTCTCAAAAGTGACAGTATCCTGTTTAATCTCATTTAACTTTTATATCCGCAGTACCTTTTGTTGTTCTTAAATAAGTTAATTGGTTTTTCTCTTTGGAAAAGCACTTCAAGTACATAAGCTGTGAATTTCAGGGCTGCATCTCTGATAGCCTTCATCCTTATGAAAAGTGACTTCAAAGATAGGAATTTTGTTTGCATCATTGGTCAGCACCTAATTGTCATTCCTGTTTCTTCATTCTTAATGCCCCTTTGATGTTAGCAGTAGGCTTGTGCTTTGTGAAGCTGAAAAGAAAGGAGAACATGGTCATTCTAAGCCAAGTACACAATCCACCAATGTATGAAATAATACTAGTATATTAAAAATAAAATGCATTGGAACTGTGGTAGAGTCATTATTTATCTTTTGAACAGCAAATATTGACCATAAATCTCAGACACACAGAGATCTCTTCTCCCTGATGTAACAGGGTTAGATGGAAACTCATCTGTGGAAGAAACCAAAGGAAGAAAAGATGTGTTAGCTGATTGGGAGCTAGAAAAGTATACTTGAAAACAGGAGCAGGCAGCTATGGTGCTGTGAAATACATATTGCAAAATGCTGGAGGGCTTTGATCTGTTAGGAGAAGGCATTTTAGTGAAATGTGAGAATGCAGATAACCAAGGCATAGTGTGGGGGCACGTGGTGAAGCACAATGGAGTGGAATGGATCCCAGGGTAGATCTCTGCTTCACATGTTTGCAGGTCTGTGATCTCCCACATGTTATTTAATCTTTGAGCTTTCATGTACTTAAAAAAATTTTTTTCCCATATATATATATGTGTCAGTGTATATGTGCATGTGAGTGCACTGCCCTTGGAGACCAGAAGAGGATGTCAGATCTGCTGGAGCTGGAGTTACAGATAGTTGTTAGCCATCATGTGGGTGCTGGGAACCAAACTTGGGTCCTCTGCAAGAGCAGTATGTGCTCTTAGCCACTGAGCCATCTCTCCAGCCCCTTTTCTTTCTAAAAATGGGAAAGTTGGTTTTAGCATACAGGATAAAGGGCATAGTTCATCAAAAGGGACACTCTAAAGTATCCATCACCAAGTTAATTTTCTTCTTTAATGTAAGGGCTTGTTGTTAGTAATAACATATCTTCCTCCTATTAAATGAATAAAACTTGTGCTGTTTGTCTCCATTCCGTGATGGAGAAGGTGGAAGCAAAGACTCTCTTTGCCACTATTGGTGAGTGTAAATTGGTGCCACCTAGTAAGAGAGCAGTTCTGTAGTGTTTTTAAAACTGGACGGGACCTACCTATTACAGTGCTAGGAAGTTAGCTTAAAGAAAAAAAACAGCAATATGTAGCCAATAAGCATGCTCGTGTATATCCACAGTAAATTGAAGACAACACACATTATACACAACCACCTCAGGGGAGTGGTCAGTGTGGAATGGGATGCTTCAAGGCCTTTGCCCTCAATGGGCACTTGCCACTCTGTATCAACAAAACTCAATGTTTATCTGAGCCTCAAAAAATTTAGACATGGGCTAGAGAGATGGCTCAGCAGTTAAGAGCACTGACTGCTCTTGTAGAGGACCTGGGTTTGAGTTCCAGCACCCACATGGTGGCTAACAACCATCTATAACTCTAGTTCCAAGGGATCCAACACCCTTTTCTGACCTCGAAGGCATTGCACAATACAGGTATACCTACCCACATGCAGGCAATACACTCATACACATAAAATAAGAATAATAAAATATTTTTAAAGAAGAATTCAGACATGCTGGGCATGGTGGTGCATGTCTTTAATCCCAGCACTCTGGAGACAGAAGCAAGTAGTTCTCTGTGAATTTGAGAGTTCAGGCAACTTTGGGTTATATAATGAATTCCAGACAAGCCAGGGTTAGATAGAGCTAGTGAGATACTATCTCAAAAAAAAAAAAAAAATCAGACTTGTTTTATGCATATTTTAAAGCTGTGTTTATTCCTTGAATATTTTATTTATTTTATGAATAAATACTATATTTTAAATTGTGTTTAAAATAACACATAGTATTTGCCATGTTGGCCATTTGTAACTTAATGAACACAAGGCCTTTCCTTATTGCTGCACTCTCACACCTGTGCAACCATTCCCTGTCCATGTGAAGACGCTGTTCATCTTGGAAACAGAGTCTGTCCTAATTTCTATCTTTGCAAATTTGATTATTATAGATGCCTCATGTAAGTGGGATCATGGGTTTTAGTCCTTTTGTGACTGACTGACTTCAGTCAGCATATTGTCCACATTGTATCATGTGCCTAGATTTCCTTTCTTTTTGAGGTTAAATGATAGTCCATTGTGTGGATTTACCACATTTTACTAATCCATTCTTCTTAGTGGACACTTGTGGGGTCACTCCCTCTCTTCGAGGGTTGTTGGCCACTGTTCCACGAGGACAAAGGGAGCAGAAGCGACGAATGGGGTCAGGATGGCCAGTGAGCACTGACGGAAGAAAGCCCTTCCAGGGAAGCAGTTCAGTGATACAAACAGCTCCAGACTCAGTGAAACGACTCCATTTATTCAGTGGGGATTAGGGAAAAATATAGTGTGGGGGCAACAGCCAATGCTTCAGCTGATAGGTGCTCATAATATGCTTTATTTACATGTGGTAGAGGGATCCTATCATCCGACTATGGGGGAATGCCTAATTATCATATAGAAAAAACCTAGGGGTAGTTTTTACTCCAGGTAACTATGCCAAAGGTCATGTTCCAAATAAGGTCAGGCATCTGTGCTTGGTGGCACTTTCCATGGGAGCAAATTAACAGCATAAATGCTGTCAGAATAAAGGTTGAAGGGTTTATCAATCTTATCAGGAGCCATATTGATGGCAAAAAGCTCTTTAAATTATGGAGATTTATCAGATAGAGGTTGAAAATATATTATAGGGGGGTCATTAGGGGAGTCATATATGACAAATGCCACCCCTTTTTTTCCATCTTTTTATGGGTTTGTAGCAGAAGAGCCAAGGTGGGAGCCAGCGAAATACTGGAATAACTGACATCCATTTATCTTTGGGATAGTGATTATCAATTTGTCCTGGGAAGCCCATCAAACTAATTGAAAAAGAGGAGTGATATTTTAGGATCCATTGCACATCTGATAATGGGAAGGGGATAATGAGGGTATCAGGTTCCCTCCCTATAATCTGTAGGTTTCTTTCTCTTCCTTGACGAATCATAGATGCAAGAGTGTCTACTTCTGTAAGAAAGTGAGGAGCACCCCCTACTGGCGTGTGAAGCCATTCTAGTACTCTGTGTGGCTGATGAATTACTCCCACCACGGTGGGGGAGTAATTAAAAAATAATAGTTGAACCGGCAGCTTGGGGTCATATCTGGCTAGTGATGCCTTTTGGAAGTGGTTGTTAATTATTTGGAGAGCCTTTTTGGCATCTGGGTTTAGATACTATCTGGAGGCTGGGTTTTTGTCTCCCTTTAAGAGATCAAATTGTGACTGTAATTGACTTGTGGGGATGGGAAGCCAGGGCCTTAGCCAATTAATGTTGCCTAAAAAGCTCTGGAGGGAATTAAGGGTAAGGGGATGGGGGGCATCCAGGATAGGTTTAAGGGGCCTAACAGTAGTAGGCATTATTTAAGTCCCCAGGAAGGCAATGGGGGGAACTGATTGTATTTTATTTGTGGCTATCATAAAACCTTTTGTCTCTAGGGTGTTTATCATAGCATCTCTCAGGACATCTAGAGAGGAATCATCTTGCCAGACCAAAAGGTCATCCATGTAATGATAAACATGTAGGCCTTTTTTAAAAAGGGGTGCCAGTGCATTTGCAACGGCCTCCTGGCATATTGTAGGGCTATTTGCCATACCCTGTGGCAGAACTCACCATTCATATCAATCAGCTGGCCCAGAGTTGTTAATTTTTGGAACTGAGAAGGCAAAATGTTGGCAATCATTATTGTGTAAACGGATGAGAAAAAGCAGGCTTTTATATCTAGGACTCACAGGGGAGTATTAAGGGGGATGGCAGAGACCATGGGCAGGCCTCTTTGGGGTGATCCCCATATTTTCATGGTTTTGTTTATGGCTCTGAGGTCTTGTAGCAGTCACCATGCCCCTGTCTTTTTCTTTATTACAAAGACTGGGGTGACCCCCGGGCTCCTGGAGGGCCTAATGTGACCCAGCTGTAACTTCTTCTACAAGTTGTTGTAAAATGAGTAATTTCTCCATGGGTAATGGCCACTGTTCCACCCAGACTGGTTCCTTGGTGATCCAGTCGAGGCAGGGAGTCTGGTAATCAACAGTGGCCTTTAGGATTGGGGGTTCTTTTGTTTTAGGAACCTCATATGATCATCTATTTTAAGGCATTCTCCTTCAGACCCACTTGCAAGAACTACATTGAGGTCTTCCAGGATATCTCATCCTATGAGATTTGTGGCTATATCTGCAATCAGGGGGTCTTATCGTGCCAACCTCTCCATCAGGATCCTCCTATGTATAGAAGTTTTTAGTGATGAATGCTCAGGAGGGTCCCCCTACTCCCATCAGTTGGGGCCCTGGTATTAACTCCTAGTGTGGGGGAACCTCAGAGCGCCTTAAGATGGTTTTTTCAGCCCCAGTGTCAAGGAGGCATTTGAAAGGTTTATTGTCTACTTTTATGGTCAATTTCGGATGGGTATTTTCTGTAATACTGGTTACCCATAATGTTTGTGGCTTCCCTCTTGTCAGTGCGGCTGAGGGTTGCCCCGGAAGGAGTTTAAAGGTGGCAAAGGTTTGCCATCTCTGTCATATTTAGATTTACAATCTCTTTTCCAGTGAAAGCCCCTTTTACAGCAAGGACAGAGGGTTTTAGGGGGTCAAGTGGCAGCCAAACCGTTTTGGGGGCAATTTTCTTTCCAGTGTCCAGTTTCTCCACATTTAAAGCATTTTGAGTTGGGTTGGGTTGCAACTATAAAGGCTTGGGCAAGGGAGGAAGCCTAGTACGTGGCAGTCCCAGTTTCATGGGTGGCCACAATCCATTTGTCATAATGTTCATTTTGTAGTCCCTGGCATGCTTGTCTGTGCTCAGGGGTCATCCCTTCCCAGACAAGGTTGTTGAAAAGCATTGCTTTGGCTGTAGGATCTGTTATTTTTCTATCTAAACTGGCCTGCACTCTTAGTATAAAGTCTGGGAGGGTTTCAGTTGGTTTTTGCTTTAAGGAAGGTTAATGAGGAGGACTCTCCAGGCCCTGTGGACAAGGGGGTTAGGTAGTCCCAGGCCTGTAGTGCACATAAGCGGACCTGTTCAAAACAGCCAGCAAGAATCACAGCCTGCTGGATTCCTGTGGAAAAATTGCCCTAGCCGAAAAGCTGGTCATAGTTCCAATCTATGAATCCAGGTGGTGGATCCTGTCCCTGTTGTGGTCTTAGTTGTTGATTATGTATGTCATTTCTTTTAACCTGCATCAGGCATTCATCTCTAAATAAAGCCTCCCATTGTACAAATAATAGACTGGTGAGGGTGGAGCTATAGATATCTCTCCAGTCCTGGGGGGTTAGGAGGTTAGTATTAAAGATTTGTAGTATAAATTTTGTCCATGGAGCATGGATCCCTTCCTCATGGACAGCTTGGCGTAGTTCTTTTAATTCTGCTGCCGGGAGGGGGTACCAAGCCAGTGGATGTTTCCTTGTTATTTGTAGGTTAACAGGGAAGACTTCTACCGATGGGGTTTCGGGGTCCTGAGGCTATTGTGTCTGGGGATGCTGGGGGCAATAACTCCCATTATCCCTGAGATTACAGAGCTGTTCAATGGCTGTGGGGTGTGGCACTGCAGGTGGCACTGCAGGTGGCGCTGGCGGTGGTGAAGGGGGAGGGGGATTTATCTGGGATTCTTTGGGAGTTTTTGAAGTCTGGATTTTAACATCCGAGTTTGTTAAATCAGTCCATGAGGATTTGTAGGGAGGAAGAGAGGGTAAAGGTTATTTTTGTTGATGGGTGGTTTTTGTCTGACTTGGTCAATTTTTATTTTTAGGGCTGTTGAATCTGTTACCAGGCAGTCTTCAGGATTTTTTCCTTTATTTTTTAGGGCTATCGAATCTGCTTTTGGGCAATCTTTAGGGTCTTTTTCATTGTTTTTTAAGGCTGTTGAATCTGTTGTTGGGCAATCTTTAGGGTCTTTTTCATTGTTTGAACCCTCCCCTTTAATATCCCCTGGTGCTAGTAAGTTCTCCTCAGCCTTAGGTGGGTTTCCTAAGCATTGTCAAATGGCTGCTATTATGGGGAGGAAGAAAAGGGGCAAATGGTGCCTTTCCTGGATTTCCCTTTTACAAGCCAGATAGGCAATGTTCGTCCAGACCTCTGGGTCAGAAATGTCTGCCAACAGGATCCAGCGTGCGAATTGAAATACTTCATTCCAAAATTTCGAGCCTTCCTTTTGGGAAATCTTAAGTCCTCTTGATTTAAGTAGGGCTCTGAGGGAGCGAATTTGGAGGTTTTTTTGGCATGATGCTGAATTACCCATTATAGAAAAGAAAGGAAGTGTTGTCAGTGGCGTTCAACATTCCGGGTCAGCCTGCCATGGGGGATCGAGACACTTTGACAAACACAAGCCTAGCCGCAGATTTAAGGGACTGGCAACCGTCCTTGTGACTTTTAACTGGTTGCTGCATTACCAGATTTTTATGATAGCTGTAAAGGTTACTGCCTACACCCAGTCAGGCTGTTGGGGTCCGGAAAGAGGGCAGGGGGCCTTCAGCCAATATTGGGAAGTTGCCCCGACCAAGAGGCTTCAGTTGCCCACAAACCATATCCAGACCCTCGTGAAGGCAATAACCGAGATAAAGCAGAGAGAGAGAGAGAGAGAGAGATGGGGTGGTCCTCTGATGAGCCCCTCCCCCAGGAAAAGGTTTACGGGAAAAAAAAATGGCTTTTTTAAAATCATTTTTTCCGTTTGTATGGCACAAGCTGCCTTAAATTCTTTAAGTGCTCCACAGAGGCTAGTTAATTTAAATTCTCACCTAACTGGTTTAGATTGGGCTTGAGCACCCTGGGGGCAAGATAACAAAACAGATTAGGGAAGTTTGTTATTTTAGAAGTTGGCTTTAAAGCTTATATAAAAATACCTTAGAACTTTGGGGATTTTGTTTCTAGGGGTGTTGTTCGAGATAGAAAAGGAAAGTGGGATGAAATGCTGATTTCTAGGGGAACATGCCTGGGATCAAATCTCAGGTGATTCCACGTAGGCCACAGCGCAAGCATGACTGCAAATTTAAGAGATCCGGTGACTGCTCTAAGAACAATTAACTGGTCGTTGAGTTACCGGGTTTTTGCATTAGAAAGATGTATAGATAGGGGTCTTGTCTACACCCGTGCAGGCAACGGGGTCCATTAAGAGGGCTAAGAGCCTTTGGCTAACATCAGGGGGTAGCCCTGATCAGAAAGCCTCAGTTTCTCCTTCGTCTTTAACGGTCCTACACGAAGACTCAGGCCGAAAATAAAAGGAGGAAAAAGAGGAGAAACTGCCAATCCTCAAGGGTGGGATGGCTTAAAGGCGAAGCTGCCGCTACCCTCCTGGTGAGAGGGGACACTCACAAACTCCGCACATTCCAGGAGCCCCACACTGGGCACCAGTTGTGGGGTCACTCCCTCTCCTCATGGGTCATTGGCCACTGTTCCACGAGGACAAAGGGAGCAGAAGTGATGAACAGGGTCAGGATGGAAAGCCCTTCCGGGGAGGCAGGTTCAGTGATACAAACAGCTCCAGACTCGGTGAAACAGCTCTGTTTATTCAGTGGGGATTAGGGAAAAATATAGTGTGGGGGCAGTAGCCAAAGCTTCAGCTGATAGGTGCTCATAGTATGCTTTATTTACATGTGGCAGTAGGCTCCTATCATCTGACTACTGGGCAATGCCTAATTATCATATGGAAAAAACCTGGGAGTAGTTTTTACTCCAGGTAACTATGCCAAAGGTCATGTTCCAAATAAGGTCAGGCATCCATGCTTGGTGGCACTTTCCAGGTAAGTCAGGAAGAGAGCGGGAGGCCCCCTGCTGAGAAGGGGAGTCCTTCCATATAGCGCCAAGCCTCTTAGGGCTATCTGGACATGGAGGACTACAACCCTAGCAGCAGGGTTCCCCAACAGACACTTGGACTACTTCTACCATTTGATTATTGCAAATAATGCTGGTGTGAACATTGATTTGCTTAATGATAAGTACTGAGTGTCTGAAGCATAAACAGGTTTTAGTAGTCACTTTAAGAGGACATCAAATAATATTTGATTCTATTTCACAGTTCATGAAACACTGTAATACCTTCTTGGCTTTTCATATTAAATATGTTTGATGTCTTCCTTATGCTGCTCAGTTATACAGCTTAAAACCCTGTCTAGCCCTCAACTCTAATAAGCTAATAAATTTTAAACTGCACATATTAATGTAAGAACTTAGAAAAATAAGAAGTTCACTTAATCTAATTCTGTATATAAGCACAGTGACATTTTAATTTAAAATTACAACTGTAAATAAGTTTAATGTTTGTTTTAGCTTCTGTTAGTAGGTAATCTTTTGAAATAGGCGGCATGCTGCTAAGCATGGCAGGTCCATAGTGTTTGAAGATTCCTTATGGTAAAAATTCTAATTCAGTGATCACAATTCTTATAAATGTTTCTGTGATTGATTCTAAATTTTTTTGAGATTTGGAAACATTTACTTACCACCAAAGAAAATATAGATAGTTAGTTAGTTTGACTTTACTTAACCTTAAATATTTTTATTCATAATTGTCTGGAGCTTTAGACAAGCAAGACAAATCTTTTTATTTTTTCATGTGTATGAATGTTCTGCGTGCTTGTGTATAAATGTACCACATATGTGCATTGACCACAGGGGCCAGAAGAGGGCATTGGATCCCCTGGAACTTCAGTTAGGGACCATGTGGATGATGGGAACTGAACCCAACTTCTCTGCAAGAGCACCCGTGTTCTTAACCACCAAGCCATCTCTCTCCAGCCCCAGAACAAATCATTTTAACTAAGGAAATTTTTGTCATCTCATCTAATTTGGGGAATTCACTTCTCTGTGTACTTTATATCTGTGATCAGAAATTACAGCTAGAACACTGATTAGATTTTCAATTATAACCACAGTGGGACCCATCAAACCCTATTTATGATTTATAACTCTTATACCAGAACTTCCATTAGCCTGAGGACAGGCCCACACAGTCAAGATCTATATATATACAATTTTCATGATATACATTTATGTGGACAGCTCCCACATAAGGTGATCATTCATTCGATTGCTTATTGCATTTCTTTGGTTCCTAAGAATTTAAATACTTGATTGCCTAGGTCAAAAAACCACACAAAGTGATGGCAAATCTTGCTTTTTTCATATAGTTTTCAGGGTCTGTCAATTCTTTTCTGTATCAAATGGCTGGTGGATTCCTTATGCATATTGTCTGCCCTGCAGTTACAGCACGTAAAATCTTTAGCAGGACCACCCAGTTGCGCAGTTCTGAGAAAGGACATCTGGATATGTGGGAAGTGTCTCTGTCTAGGCAGTGTGTAGTCCATCTAGATGTATACATCACCTATCGAACTGACAGTCACATTAATGATACATCAGCTTTGTGGACAGCTGATACACTGCTCTCTCTTGACTGTTTTCCCATCTCATAGATGCTTCACAAGGAGCCTTGTCTATTGATTTCATGCTTTCTTCAACTATTTTGTGTGTGTAGTGTATATGTGTGTGCATATTTAAGTGCAGGGGCATTGTGTACATGGAGGCCAGAAGTCAATATTGGGTGTTTTCCTCAATTACTCTCCACTTTATCTTTAGAGACAGGGTCTCTCACTGAACCTAGCACTCACTGCTTGGCTAGACTGGATTGCTTCAAGTTTGTACTGCCTCTGTCCATCCCTGTACTATGCTGCCTGCACCCACATCCAGCTCCTGACTGTGCCAAGTCTCTGAACCCAGGTGCTCACACTGTGCAGTAGGTGCTTCTTCACCTGAGCCATGTTCCCAGCCCACCTTCTACTTCTGTTTTTTCCAGAATTTGTTTTATTGGTGAATTCTTTTAGTTGACAGTTTCATGCATGTGTACGATGTACTCCTTTTACTCACTTTCTCCTACCCTTTCTTACCTCCCTCCTTTCCCTGTCAGCTCCCCTCCCCCATCTCTACCAGTCCCTTTCTCAAATGCACGGTGTTTGGTTTCATTTTGTAACCCATTTGGTTTAACTAGGGCCATCTGTGTTATTGGAGCCTGATGGGGTCATCAGTGGGTATACAACTGAAGACAATGATTTCCCTATGCCTGAATCTGTAGGTAGCAAATAGTTCAGCAGTGAGGGGTAAGGACCTCCTCCTCCATCCCTGCTTGGCTAATGATGGCCCCATTCTTGTGCAGATCAGATGTAGATACCTACAGCTCCTATGTTTGTGATAGAATTAGCCATGTCTTGTCTGGATATTATTTCACAGATTTTGTTGCTGTTTTCTGGTGCTTACATTCTTTCCTCTCCCTATCTGCAGTGTTCTGAGTCCCAGAAAAAATGCTATAAATGGTTTATTTAAAGCTGAGCACTCAGCCATAACTTGTCTCAGCACATTGTAAAGCCACGAATCTCTGCACTTATCACTGTTTACTGGAAAGAGAAGTTTCTCTGATTAAGGTTAAGAGTGGCATTTATCTATTGGCACAAGCATAAATGTTAGAAGGCAGCTTGATGCTATATCAATTTGGCTCAACACCAGTATTGGTTCCCATTTAGGTCCTATGATCTACCTGACATGGGTTCTTATCCAGGTTTCCTATTTCCTCCTGTGGAGCAGGCCTCTAATCTAATCAAAGAGCAACTGGTTACCCCTATAACCCAAGTGCCACTATTACACAAGTGGGCATATCTTGCTTAGCAGGTTAGTCTCATAGATCATAGGATTCAAAACTAGGTATGACCAATATAATCGTTTTCGATATGGCTCATTCATACTCCCTTTGCTTTGGTCAACCTCCCCCCCCGACCCCCACCCCATGCCTCCTTTTCTTTGTCTTGTCCCTCAGGTTCTTTTGTACTTTGCCTTGCCTATCTAAGGGTCACTCCTCTATGCAGATCAGGGCCTGACACCCAGCTTAGTAATATGATACCATATGTATGAATTGTCCAGAAAAGGCAAATTTGTAGTGACAAAACTTGACTAGCATTTGACTGGAACTGGGCAAGGAATGGACACAAGAATGTTTTGAAAGTAACAAAATGAAAATTCTAAAATGAGGGCTGGAAAGATGCCTCAGCAGTTAAGAGCACTGGCTGCTCTTGCAGAGGACCTGGGTTCGATTCACAGCACCCACATAGCAACTAACAACTGTCCCTAACTCCAGTTCTGGGGAAACCGATGCCTGCTTCTGACCTCCTCAGCCCTCTTCTGACCTTGGACATTGCAGGACATGGGTGCACTTACACACATGTAGGCAATACACTCATACACATAAAAAAAATTCTAAAATGAGGTTGTGATAATAGTTCTATAGTTCAATAAATTTTCCAAAAAAATTAATTATATGTTTAAGACATATAATGACTTATGACATGCAGTGTATGCCTTAATTATGTTGTTAGGGATGAAAAAATGTAAAGAGTAGCCACATTTTTAGTTTGCTAACTGCACCGATTGTTAAGGTGACTAAAACATGAAATGAGGGGTCAGCAAGATGTCTCACATGACAAAGATGCTTTCCACTTCACAATGCAAGCCTGACAACCTGAGTTCAATCTCCAGAACCCACGTTAAGGAGGAAGAAGAGAACAGACTCTAAAGTTTTTCTCTGACCTCCATGTGTGAGCTATGGCACACACTCTCTCCCTCACATCATACACATGAACACATACACTAATAAAAAATAAAATAAAGCATGTTTTAAAAAATAAATAGATGAAACAAAAATAAAACAGGTATTCATACTGAAGCATTTCACTTACATATATTAGAATACCAAAATAACATTCGACATTTGTGTTCTCAGACTAATTTTTAATGAAAAAATTTTGGTCCTATCCCAAGGAGGAAGTTACCAGTTTCCAGACCACTGGCTACAATATACCAAGTTGTATGTAAATATTCCGTCCTTTTACACATTGCTCACACCCTTGACTCTGAGTGGTTACTGTTGTATGCAATAGTATTTTTTTCATGGTAAAACTTTCACAAAGAAAAACATGATCAACAAAAATCAATTAAAGCATTTTTAGAATTCTTGTTCATAACTAAGATACAAGTAGAATTTAGGATGGGTGTTTTAATCTGATCAGGGAATTGAGATTCATTTTTAGGTATGTAGTATCTGTTCTTGGTGTGCCTATTAACAGTTGTTTGAATGAATAGTTAAGATTGGAGATTTATTTACTTACTTTAAAATACTTTATTATTTTTTTATTGCCTGCATGTATGTAAGTGCACCTATGTCATGCAATGTCCATGCCCAAAGAGGTCAGAAGAGGATGTTGGATCCCCTGGAACTGTAGTTACGGATGGTTGTTAGCTGTCATGTGGGTGCTGGAATCAAACAAGGGTCCTCTAAAAGAGCGGTCAGTGACCTTTTACCTGCTGAGCCATCTTTCCAGTCCCAAGACTGGAAATTTAAACTTTAAAGTTATTTAAACTAGAAGGCAGAATGTCATCACAATAGGTAAATGAAAGTGCACAGTTTGTTCAAAGGAGAATGTCAGTAGAAGGAAGAAGCAGAAAACCATGTTCTTTTGAGGGAGTCTGGAGTTGCCTTCATTAATGTATTGAACCAGAATGGTTATTTGTGGAGACAAACAGCTGCCTGTGTCCACAGAGACTATGCTGAGAGGCCATGCTTTTAAGAAGATGCCATAGTTATGTGAAGGAATGGGTCTCCTGCCCAATTGGTTAACTTGATGGGTTAGAGGAAGGTCGGCCTTTTCCCTGGAGATCTGAACACTCCAAAGAATTTGAGCATAGGTATTTTTTCATAACGCTTCCAAAAGTAAAGAATTCGACATATTTTGATAAGAAACATACTTTTCCCTACATGTTCAGAACTTAATATAATTTCAAATTTAATATTTATTTAAGATAGCAAAATATGAATTTTCCAAAGATTTAAGAAATTTATGACTTGGCAGTTTGTGGTACAGGAAGCATGCTTATTTATAAGGTTGGTATAGCTTCCTATTCACATAAAAAATGGTCTTTTTGAAAATACAATTTGAAGCCAGCACATCTGTTGTTCTTATGAGGGGATTAAAATGAGCTATTTTTGTGGAAGCTCAGTTGCAGAGGAAAAGAACTTTAAACAAGCTTGTCAAAAGAATTACTTGTTCTAAATTTTGTTTCTTTATATTGAATTTATTTATTTTTACGTTAGCCTACAAAGTACATTGAACTTTTTGAATGTTCTTTTTCTTTATATGAGGAAGCCCCGTATTTCATTATGCCATGTTTTATGGGGAAGCCTCATGTTTTATTAAACAATATTTTATGTGGCTTTAAGTTTTGTTTTGTCACATGCAACATTTATATGATATTTTAATCCTTCTGTGGAATTCTGAATGTTAAATTGTTAACCAAATTCGATTTTCACATTAACAGCTTTTCATAAAAGTCATTGTCACTTCACGAGGAGTATTGTCACTTATGTTTGATTCACCGTGAATGCTGGAGAGTGTCTTATATTTTGAGTGTGCTGGATAGCTTTAGTTGTCAACTCCTGGAGAGAGGGAACCTCAACTGAGAATTTCCTTCCTCGGATTGGCCTGTAGGGTGTTTCTTGATTGTTGAGTGAGTGGGAGGGCCCAGCGCACTGTGGGAGATGCCACTCCTGGGTAGGCGGGCCTGTGTTTTATAAGAAAGTGGTCTGAGCATAGGCCAGGGAAGCAAGCCTGTAAGCAGGTTTCTCTATGGTCTGTGCTTCAGCTCCTGCCTCCAGGCTCCTGCCCCGAGTACCCTTAGTGATGAACTATGACCTGGGAGATGTAAGATCAAAGAAATCTTCTCCCTCCCAAATTGGTTTTGGTCAAAGTGTTCTATCACAGCAATAGAAAACTGAGTAATTAATGAACCTTATAATCTTTCCAGAAAGAGAAAAATCTCTTTTCTACAAATTACATATTTCTGCTACAAAAAAAAGAAAAGAAAACCCAATGCAAACCACTATATGGGTCAATCCTTAGAAACTGATCTTTCTCTGATTCTATAAAAGAATTGCAGCAACAGCACTCAAAAATGATTCACTGTTTTTTTAATATTGACTGATCATCCAAATGGTTTAGTGAAGTAAATTTAGACATGAAGAAGATAGACTAGAAACACCCACTTCAGGCCTTTGGGTCACCTGCAGTCTGATTCGGTCCTTACACTTGAAAGCAAATGAATCTCCTAAATATCCCTGGACCACACACTTTGAGATGTAAGGACAGTAGCCATAGGAGATTCTGCCTGGGCATCTAATGCAACATGCTTTACTGAGACTTCAGTTATCATCACGAGAGCAGGGCAATGGTTACCTGCTAGAGAGCAAAGATTATATGACATTAAACTGCCTGTAAAGAATCCATGAATACAGGTCTTTGTATTTCTTTCTTCTAACTGAGTTAACCACAGAATGATACAGAAATGGTTGGTAGCTTGTTAAAACTAGATGTTTATAAACAGTTTAGTATGCTCACCTTTATTTTCTAAACTTTTGTTCTCCTAGACTGAAAAGAAAATGTGTGTTAGATATAAAGAGGAATTATCCTTAAGGCAGATATGTTCAGAGCCCAGTTGGGGCCTATCAGTGTATACAGAAGACTAAGGGAAGAGGGGTCCTAGAGAAAAACAAAACCCTTCATCCCACCATTGCCATGTGGCATGTTGGAACTAGCATAGCTAGAAATTCCAAATTTTGAAAAAAAGCCTGAAATACAAATTTCATGTGAAATTTCCCAGTTTTACAATTTTGGCTACCAATTCAAATTCTTTAAAAATATTCTAGCCAAGAAGACACATCTGTGTACCAGATACAGCCCATGAGCCACCCATCTACAATGCCCAGCTTAGAATACACCGAAGTTTCTTAATATGCTTCTTGTGATTGAAAAATTATGAAATTTCAAAATGAAATGTTCTGGTTTTTTGTCTAAAGGGGCTTTGGTCAGAGGGAGAAGTCTCTATTGTATGCATTTTCCAGTGCTGATCTAAGATTGATATATATATGATCATAAAAGCTTTCTTTTCCTCTTCTCTCACATTCCAGATTACAGGACAGGCCCATGCTTCACACAGGTCAATAATCAGATGTGCCAGGGGCAGCTGACAGGCATTGTCTGTACGAAGACGCTGTGCTGTGCCACCATTGGACGAGCCTGGGGCCATCCCTGTGAGATGTGTCCAGCCCAGCCTCAACCCTGCCGCCGGGGCTTCATCCCCAACATCCGCACGGGAGCATGTCAAGGTGAGTCTACCACAAATGTCGCCTGTTTGATTGGAGTCTGAAAGCCTGGCACTATGGGCGGGAGCCTCAAACACAATACCCATTTCCAAGGCAGGGTTGTCACAGAAGTCTGACTAGAGAGACTTGATATCTTAGTCACCTAAAAGCTAATGGTTCAATTCTTTTTGTAAAAAACATTTTTAATTCATTTTTATTTTATGTGTATGACTATTTTGCCTGCATGTATGTAAGTGCACTACATGCATGCAATGCTAGCAGAGACCAAAAGGGGGCATTGGATACCCTGGAACCGGAGTTAAGGACAGTTAGAAGTTGCCATGTGGATGCTATGAACCGAATCTAGGTCCTCTGCAAAAGCAGCCATTATTCATAACTACTGAGACATTTCTCCAACCCCAGTTATTTCAACTCTTGATATTCATGGAGAAGAAAGAGATGAAAAATAAGGGAATTTAAAAATATACCTTAATCCAATGCAATGAGAGGACAGGCTACTCTGTGTTTTTACCTTTCTGCTCCCCAAGTGTACACATGAGTTCTCTAGGAAAGATTCATTTCTTTTCTCTCCTGATCACATGCAAACCCTAAGAACCAAAACCTCAGTAGCGTGGAGAGAAAGGCTGCCCCCAAATCACCCTGTATTGTTTTAGTAGTGTGTACAAAGAGAAAGGGTGACAATCGAATCTCCAGGTAATCTCTTGGGACTCCTGAGCCCCATAAGTGGATGTAGTATAATCAGATTCAAAGTCAGATTAGGAACCAAGATCACATTAGGGAGCCAAGGCTCCTACAGCCAGATTAGAACTAAAGTAACCTAGAATGGTTCCATACTTACTGACTAGTTATTTCAATTAATTTTCATCTACCACTGTTCTTACCATTCTTTGGTTTCCTTGTTGATATCAAAGTACTAAATCCATTTTTAAGAGCTTGGAAAAGTTTTCTAGTGAGCTCTCAAATGGCAATTGAAATTACTTCCAAATTATTGATAGAAATGAAGTTGTACCTATTTGAAGCATGGGAGCAAGGTGGCCGTGTTATAAAGAAATCGTGTACAAGGGTAAATCTGAAGTTTTTCAGGCTGACGTCAGCAGGCAGTGTCAGAAGTGAAGATGGCTTCACTGAGTAAATGTCGTATCATAGCAAGCAACCCATCCCCAAATCAGAATTACACTTGGAGAAACTCATGTAGCCGTAGTTCAGTAGATGATACACTGCATGGTTTATACAGTGTGTGGGATGTTATTCCTGACAGTAGCCTCCCAATTCTTGTTAGTTCAATAGTGTTATTAATGTCAATACAGGCTGAGCATCCCTAGCTGAAAATTCCAAATGCTCCAAAACTCAAAATATTTTGAACAGTGACATGATGCCACGAGTGGAAAATTTCCTCATGATCTCATGCGACAAGGCACTATCAAAATGCACAGAATCCCGGGCTGGATAGATGGTTCAGCAGTTAAGGCCACTTGCACTTTTGCAGAGGACCCAAGTTCAGCTCTCAGTGCCCTACACTTGTGAGGGCCTCATTACTGCCTGAAACTCTAGCTCCAGGGGATCTGATGCCCTCTTCTGGCCTCTGAAGATAACCACACACATAACAAACATTCACACAAACACACAAACACAGACACACACACACACACACACACATACACACAAATAAAAACATTAAATCTTATTTTAAAATGCAGATATTGGCAGCCTCCTATAAACTGAACCCAGGAATGGCCCTTCACCAAATTTATGGCAGGAGGTTAACCAGAACTTGAACTAAAACCCCCAAAGGGTAGGAGGACCCCTTTATCCATCCTTCCCAAAGAAGCCAGGGTCTTCCTCTGCATCTGTCCTGACATCCATCAAACCCCTGAGGGAGCACTAAAGCCTCATCCAGTTCAGCCCCTTGGAGAGGCAGCAGCCTTCTACCTGAGAGGCTTTGCTTGTTCAAAGTCAGCCCATTGTAGACAAGTACAGAACATTTTGTCAGAGAAGTTCCCACTGGAACCATCCCTCTTCTTCAACCTGGTCTTTGTCAACAAAGTACTTGACTTCCTCCCTGACCCAGATGTGCTATAGACTGAACGTTGTCCTTGTAGCTTCCCAGACCCTACCCTTCAGCAGTTAATCTGAGCTGGGCAGGCAGTGTTTGACAGGCTGAAGCCCTGGCCCACCTATACCCAAAGTGGACTGTTGAGTTGGTTCTCCAAGGTTACCACTTCCCCAAGGGGGCAGCTGCTCTCCATACCCTGTCCTTGGCATATTCCCCCATGTCAAGTCCTGGTGCCTTTACTCCAGGCCTTCCTTTGTGGCAAGGCAGAGGCCTGACCCCTTGAGGGCTCTGTCCTTGACTTTGTGTTGTTGCCTTCTATGTGGACCTACCTAACCTATCTCAAAGAGCCCAGTGGTTACAGCCATTCTTCCTGGGATGGGGAGAGAGGCCTCCTTGAGATCAGTGTCCTTCTGTTCTGAGCTGGAACTTATCTTTTTACCCCAACAGCAGCCCCTGCAGGCTTCTTTGTTCTTTGTTCATATGTTGAAGTTAATTTGAACTGGCAGCTTTTATCGACCCGTGTGTTTAAACTATTGCATCAAAAGGCTTTCTTCTAAAAAAAAAAAACGAAAAAGAAAGTCATTTAAAACATTGTGTAAAATTTCCTTTAAATTATGTGTACAAGGTTTATGTGAAATAAATGAAATATGTGTGTTGAGTTTGGCGCCATACCCAGACATCCCATTGTCTGTATGCTGATACTCCAGACCCTGAAAAACAGTTCAAGTCTGAAATACTCTGGGGTCTATCAGTTCAGTTAAGACATTGTCAACCTCTAACTAAAATCGGTTAGTATTACAGTGCTCTTCAAATCAGAACCTTGGGTATCCTGAGGGGCAACAATACAACTCACCAGACTAGACAGTGTCTATTTAAGTGTCTATTAAAAGGCTATGTTAGCTCTAGACTTACAATGGTTTTTGCTAACGATCACAGGTTAGACCTTAAGGATGAAGACTGTGTTAAATGCTGATTCCAATACTCTTTACTAGGGACAGAAAAATTCTATATTTTTCTTATGAATATTAGTCAGTCTGAGAGTGAAGACAGTTCTTCTACAGGAAGAAGTAATATATTCTAGATAGCATTTACTATCTCTAGGGACTTTGAATATTAGTGTATATAGGAGACCATATAATTCACACACATAAAAAAGTGATCTATTACAGAGATTTTTCTAGATCAATGCTGATTGGTTTTAACCATTCTTTTTCTTTATTCTGCATCACTGTTCAACTTTTAATTCTCTTCTTTTCGCTCAGATACTGTTCCCTGTCAATAGAATGCAAGCATTCTAGGGCAAGCATCTTTTTATTTACTAATGAACATGGGTCATCTAGAGCAATGCTCGCTGAAGGGTATGCACTCAGCAAATACAGTAAATACCTTTTAAACTTAAAATGAGAGCAGGATTTAAGTATGTCAAAACTCACTGTTTCAGGGAAAGAAACAGTTCAAGTTAAAAGGCCCTTAATGCAGCCCAAGTACCCAAGATTATTCAGTGTTCTCATCTGTATTTTTATTTCTCCTTTTTCCCTTTAATATTCTGTCAGAGGTCTGGTATTTTAGAGCATAATTATTAAGAAATGTGTCGTCCACTCTCAGATTATGAACGTCCTTCGTCCTTCAGGATTTAGTAATGTCTCAAGGCTTACTTGATTTTGTTTATGCAGCAAAGATAAGTTTTGGACTTCATTTGTCTCAAAAATCTAATGGATTAGCACAGTAATGAGAGCAAATGAAACTTGCCACATGGTAAAACTGTCTGGAAAAGCAAGCTGCAAAGTTCTGCTTTGCTTCAGAATCATAACGTAATCAGACAGTTCTCAATTAAATATTAGTACTCCGTCCAGGCTATTTTTAGACTGCATCTTAGTATGATTTCATTTTTACTTCTAAATTCCTAGATTGCTTCCCAAGTATGCCAAATTAATTTGGGAGAGGTGGGGCATCAAAAAATAGCATGCTAGAACAGTGCATAAATGTCATACAGTTTTTTTTATAGAATGACCGAAATTTTAAGTTAAAAAATGAATGTCTGCCAGGCATGGTGGTGCATGCCTTTAATCTCAGCACTCGGGAGGCAGAGGCAGGTGGATCTCTGAGAGTTCAAGGCCAGCCTGGTCTACATAGTGAGTTCCAGGACATCTGGGGCTACAGGGAGACCCTGTCTCAGAAAAAAAAAAAAAATGTCAGATAATAACTGAAAATTGCTTAATCCTGGCTCTAAATCAGTTCACACTAACCTAGGCAGGGGATTTCTGAAGGCCTGCTGTCCTGTAGCGAATGCAATTTTAAATTATCCATGACTTAAAAATGAATGGAGCATTGTTTTGGTTTTGGGGTTTTGGTTTGGGTTTTTTTTTTTTTTTCTCTCTCTTTTTTTTTCTAACAGGGTCTCATTAGTCCCAGTCTGGAACTCACTGTGTAGACCAGGCTGGTCTAGATCTCACAGAGATATGCCTGCCTCTGCCTCCTGTGGGGTATGCAACCAGAGCATGATTTTGTAATAAGCAGAATAGCTATCAAAAATGAGGGGCAACAGAAAATTAAGATGGTACTTTTAAAAAATTTAGTTGTGAAGAAAACGGGAATTTTAAAAAAAATTAACTCTTTTCCATGATGATATGCTAGACTTGAATAATCAGTTCAAGTGTGCATTCTTGGAGTGCTAAGAGATCCATCATGACAACTTTGACTGCTTTGATGTGGACATCAGAATGAGCACTTGTCCTGCTCTCCATCTACATTCAGCTGCATGGTGTCCCCATTCTGTATTGAACTAAATAACCAAAGTTAGCTCATATAGTCCTTCAAATTTAAGCTATCAGAAAACAAGTGAATTAAGGATTTTGATAATTGGCCAGTAGTGGAGGCCCATTCCTTTCATCTCAGGAGGCAGATGCAAGTGGATCTTTGTGAGATCTTGGCCAGCCTGGTCTATATAGCAAGTTAAAGGCCAGCTGGGGCTACAAGGAGACCCTGTCTCAAAATAAGCAAAATACAAAAACAAAACAAAGATTTTGATAGTTGAATTAAATTCTTCCAGAAATATTTATAAACGTTTTGTCTTACATAAAATCCATATGAATGTGTATACTATTTTCTAATATATAGTATTTTTATTTGCACAAATGCACATACTCTTAAGTAGCAGTGATATTTCACTTAAGATTAATACTTGACTTTGTGTCTTTCATATTTTCAAATAAATGAGTGCAGTTAAAATCTTTAAAATTATATTAAGAGACAAGTGATACAATTATTAATGTCATTGATAATTAAGTATTAGGCTTCTAAACTATTCTACCTGCTCTAGAACTGAAAATATGGTGACAAAATTTGTTGGTTTGCTTGTTAAATTCTATTTCTTGGTTTATCGTTGCCAATGGTAAGGGATTAAAGCTAAGCCTGTGCTCCATCTACAGTGACAGTAGAAGCATATTTTCTTTGTGTTCAGACACTCACATAATACAGAACACAGACTTGGATTTAAAAGGTAGCTGTGTTGGGACTGGCCTCATAGTTCAGTGGTAAAGTGTTTGATGGCATCTACAAAGCCTGAGTTCAGTTCCCACCAAGGAGGGAGTGAGGGCCTTCAATTAAGCATCTATTCTTTTCATATGGTATTAGTGTACCAAATTGCATAGCTCCTTTAGTCTGTTGTACACAAAAGGAGTTAATGTAAGCTAACATATCCATCCATGGCTATCTTCTTAGTTGTAGGATAAGAAAATTCATTAAGTTGAAAGTTATCTCATGTTGAGAACAAAATGAAAATGAAATTTTACTCTTATCTTGATTAGTATGAATTAGTAAAGATAGTTACAGTTGAAACAAAGTTATCTTGACTGTCTACACATTTACCAAACTAATCATATCATTGTAAAGTCTAATTTTAAAGAATCATACTGTCAACACAAACCACTACTATACAGTCCAAAACACTACTTAAAACATAGTCAGTTATGGAAACCTCCTATAAGCTAACAGACTAATATCCCCTTCTAACATAGCAAAAATTACCATGAAAGTGAGTACTATAGAATAACTAATAATTTCAAAAAAATTTCCAAAATACCAATTAAAATGACTGATGAACACTTGTAGTTGTAGGGAAATTACTGGGACAGGGAATTTTCTAGAAATTTATTGTGGGTGCCAGTATCCTTAAGGCTGCATTAAGTTTGTATTTGTTTGATCCTACCAAGAGCTAGAGCCAGGATTACTGATGCTTCTTTGGGGAGGAGGGAATCCTGTAAGAGACGAATGAACCTCAGAACCTCAGTGACAGAGGGGCTGCAGGAGCAAATTTAAAAAGAGGGAGAAAGAAAGAACAGAAGAGAAAGGCAAGTGCAAATAACCTGCAAAGAATCACACTGACGTGAATGCAAAGTTCACATGTTTCTCATCTCAGGGAGATTAAAAACAATATGGTCTTTTAAAAAGGGTTCAGAGTAGAGCTATGAATTAAGGCAAGCAAAAAAGTAAGAAGTGAGTTGGTAATATCCAGCGTATGACACTGAGGAGATATTTAAAACCATTGAAACCAGCTGCTCTTCTCAATGCTCTGACCAAATACCTGACAAGAAACAACTTAAGCACAGAAGGGCTCATTTTGGCTTACAGTTTGAGGAATCACAGTCCATCATTGTGAGGAGACACTGGGCAGGGCTGTGGGGCAGCTGTTCTCATTTACCCACTCACTATCAGGGCGTGGAAAGAAGTGGAGCCAGGCAACAAAACTTCAAGGCCCTTCCCCAGAGCCCAATCTCCAGTAAAGCTCCACTTCCCAAAACTTCTACAACCTTCTCTTCCATCATCAACAGCTAGGACCAAGTGTTCAGACCTAGGAGCCTATGAAGGACATTTTACATTTAACCCACAGCATCTAGGCTAATGAAAGACAAATAATACACTTACATATCATTTACCTATATGCATATAGAATAATAAGTGATAATAACAGAAAAGGTGGGACACAGTGAAAGCCAGATAAAGACCACTGGTGAAAAGAGCTGAAAATATTCATAAAGCTAACAAAGAATTTAACAAAATAGGAAAAAGCATCTATTGAGTAGAAGCACAAAAACTCACACAATGGAGATGATAAGAATCCCATGGACATAATAAGGAGGACATGTAAGTGTATTTGTTTCCTGTTCTTTGTAACATTTTGTGGGAGTCAGTCCCCTGCCCCATGTGTGTGCGTGCATGTGTGTGTGTGTCTGTCTGTGCGTCTGTGTGTCTGTGTCTGTGTGCATGCGTGCCAGAGGTCAACTTCAGGTGCTATACCTCAGGAACATTATCCACTATCCACCTTGTTTTTTTTGTGTCAGGGCCTCTCATTGGCTTGGAGCTCACCAAGTAGGGTGGACTGGCTGGTCAGCGAGCTACAGGGATCTGCCTGTCTCTACTTCCCCAGCACTGGATTACTAGCATGTACCACTCACTGCACTCACTGAGTTTTTGATGTGGCTTAAGGAAATCAAATGCAAGTCCTTATATTTGTGTAGCAAGCACTTTACCAACTGAGTCATCTACCCAGTCCTTTGTTTTCTTTTTGATAAGGAAATATCATAATTTGTCTTTCATTTCTCTAGAACAACTCAGAACAAAACACAATGAGGCCCAAAGTGTATGCCCATAAACACCTTAGATGATAGTGTGTACTCGATTTGAGTTGTGTAAGATTACCTACATCACTATGTAGAGAATCAAGCACAGGGGACTGAGCAAGGAAGCCAAGCAATCAGTTCCAAGGTCTCTGCAGTAGTACAGGGGATGCATGATGGAGACTGAGACTTTGGCAGAGGCAGAGAGATTTAAGATGTATGTGGGATGTGGGCACATGCTGCTGGTGGAAAGATGTAAGTGATATAAGGTGAGAATGCCAAGTTTACCCCTAGGTTTCTAACTTTAGTGTCTGGAAAGTAGTGACATTTGTGGAGATGAGACACACTGAGACAGAAACATGCTCTGTTCTTTATTAAAAGATTAGAAATAAATATGTAGTATGTTAATAATACTTGTTATGATGATCATTCATTTAAACAGTTGAATTTTGTGTTACTTATGAATGGATATTTTGGCTGAATCAAACCATCCTGAGTGGTTGATGAGATGTCCTATATTTCTCAGACTTCAGAAAGAAAAATAAACCTATTCATCTTCTGTTGATGTAGTTAACGTCATCTGGTTTTATGGAAGTAAAAGACGTTTGCTATCCCCTGGAGCATAGTTGACTTACTAAGGGTAATACCCTTAAGCAAAACCAACTCTTTCTCTCCCAGCAGCCTTCAGCTGTCGGTAGCTCCTCAGCTAAGGGTGAGAAGCCATGTGTTCTTTTACTTTTGGCTTGCTACTTGCTTAACAAACTCACTAATTCAAAACTGGAAGAACTTATTTGTATGAATATCTACAGAGTATAGAAGGACCTCTTTTAAAATGAATTTAGGAGGGCAGGGGTGACTCATAGGTAAAAGTGCTTGCCTAAGTTAGATACCTGAAACCAAGATTGGATGTGAAGAACTGACTCCTTGAAAGTTGTCTTCTGACCTCCACAAGTCCACCGTGGCATGTGTGTGTCTGCATTCATATAGATGCATCATGTGTACACACACAGTAATAATAACAGTAATTTAAAATGACTCTAGGTTGACAGAAAAAGTTAAACATTTAACCTTATCAAATAAAGTTATTTTCTTGTTTCTTGGTTCCTATACCTATAAATAAAATGAACCACCTTAAAAATTTTTTTTGAGAATTTCATAAATGAGTACTATATTTACCTCATTTATACCCTTCTCTTCCCTCCTCTCTTCCCATGCCTTCCCAGGGCTCCCCTCTCAATTTCATTACCTTTTCTTTAAGTATTATTGTGGTTACACACACACACACACACACACACACACACACACACACACACACAACTTACCGAATCCATTTAGTGGTGCTCATATGTGCGTGTATTAGGGCTGACCACTTGGAGTTGGTTAACCTATCAGGGAGCTCGTCCCTGGAGAAAATGATTCTCCATCTCCCAGGAGCCATTTATTGCCCGTAGCTCTTCATATAGAGATGGGACATTGTGAAATTTCATCTGTCCACATTGGCATGTCAGCTGGTGTTGTCATTATGCAGGTCTTGTTTAGGAAGCCATAGTGTTGTGATTTAATGTTTGCAGCTTCCCTGTCCTGTCTAAAAGACACTACCCGCAGGTATCCTGGTCCTCTGGCTCTTAAAATCTTTCTATCCCTTCTTGCATGGTTGTCCCTGAGCCTTAGGTATAGGAGTTACATTGTAGATATATCAGTTGGAACCTAGCATCTGTCATCTCTTAGTCTCTGTGCTTTGGCCAGTCATGGATCTTTGTAATAGTCTCCATTTGTTATAAAAAGAAGCTTCTTTGATGAGTGGTGAGATCTATACTGACCTGTGAATATAAGGATAGCATTTAGAAAATAGAATTCCATCTGTTTAGGAAAGTAACATTTTAATGTCTAACCACTTCATGTATTTTTCCATATTTGATTATGTACTAAAAATATACAGTATAGTACCTATTTATATAATAAATTTGATCCTTTAGGAAATCTGAAAATGTCCTTGGAGAAGATGGTGAGTGAATATTCATAAATGGTAATTCATATAGCTTTAGTACATTACTTAAAACCCTAATATGAGAGACTTAAGTGATTATACAAAGCTTAAGTTTCAAAAAAATTAAATTTATCCTCTAAAATCCTTGCATATGATTTTAAATAATATAATATTTAAGAAATAAAAAGGATGGCCCTGAATTGAAAAAAAAATGGACAGAAAGATCAGTACAGTTTGAGTCCTAGAAAAATTATTGGTTTTTGCTTATGTGAGATTTTGAAGATGCAGAAACTTGGAAAATGTAGTTTGAAAGTCTAGGGTTGTCTCTTGTGCTTATAACACAGCACTGGTGTATGCATGAAAGTTCATTATTTCTATTTCATTTCTTTCTGATTTCAGCTAGTAACCTTATCTGCCCAAAGAAACTATGCATAGCTGCATGGTCTAGGAGACCTGCTTTAATGAAAGATTCTTTTCCTTCTTGGAAAACACCTTTTAATCAATTGCAAAAATCAATACTGTATGTCAGATTTCTTTCTCATTTGAAAGCTTACCAAAGTCAGTATGAATACAGTCTTAGAACTCTGGCCTCTTGCTTCAGGCTGTTGCATGGTACTTTTTCTCTGATTTATCTGCCAGGAAAAGAAGTTTCTAGGGATATTTCTTGCCACACTCTAATAAGGCTGAGAGTGTACAGCATTTTAGAATAATGAGGCATGAAATGTTCTGAGTTAAGCTGGTCACTATCTAAATATCCTGTCATGTATTTTATTCTACAGATGTCTTTGTTTGAATCAGATAGTCTTTAACAACACCCTGAAATTTGATTTCTATGTAAAATTATTTTTGACTATTATAATTAATTTCATAGATGGACTTAATAAGGACACTAAGCTCTCTTTTAAGCTTAAATTCTCTAATTCATGTACAAAGATACCCCAAGTTTGTGGGCTTATAAAAAATAATAGGGAAGTCTGGCACAGAAATTTATACACATGTATTTTCCAAAAAGAAATGTTAGCCAGGCAAAGTGGAGCATGCCTTTAATCCCATCACTCAGGAAGCAGAGGCAAGCAGATTCCTATGTGACTGAGGCCAGCCTGGTCTACATGAGTGCCCAGCCAGCTGGAACTACAGGAATACCTTGTCTCAAAATAAAATGGATATGTGAATTAAAATCTGCTTTAAAAACAGACTGCTAATTTCTGTCAGTGGCTATTTCCTTAATTTTCCCTGCTCTATTTTACATATTTGTGAGATTATAAAATGCTTGAATGTTTATCATTAATCAATCTTACTAGACTGAGTTTGAGTTGATTATAATAAGTTTGTATAGTTTACACATTATATTTAATTTACATGTAGTATTTGTCAAAAAACCGCTACTGAATTATATCATTATTTCTTATATAGAAATTAAGGCAAATTTACATAGCTATAAAATGAAATTTTCACTGGATGTGGTAGAACATGAGGCTAGCCTCATGAAATTGCTGTTGGTATCCAAAGCAAGACTTTCTCAAAGAAATAAGCAAGGGAGGATGTAGAATTTCAAAAACTGTAAAGCAGAGGATTTTTAAATCTTCTGTAGAGCTTGTTAACTGTATTTTGTTGCTTTAGTTTTGTTCTCTTTTTTTCACATCTAACTTTTATCAAATGAACAAAATCACATAGTGTTCTTGGTTTAGTGAGATTTTGAAAATCATGACTAGGAATTGAATTCTGTCAACTTGTGGTTTTCTATGTCTAAGGGATGATCCTATGGGTTTTTCTTCTTTAATATGATGAATTATATTGATTAATATTTCAGTATACTCTTAAGAGTGCCCTTCAATTCCTATGATAAACCTCTCTTGGTCCTGGTACACTAACATTGTTATATATTATTAGGCTTAGATTCTTAAATTTTTGTATGCCTGCCCCAGAGAGAGGTTATCCTGTTCTGTTCCTTTTGTTTGTGTTTTTGTTTTGGTGACATCTTTGTCTGGCTTTGATGCCAGGCTGATGTTATCTTAATAAACAGGTAAGACAATGTCTCATCTTTTTACTATGAGAATATATATGAACCTGTGTCATTTCTTCCCTAAATCTACAGAAGCATGGCGTTTCTTTGTGTAAAGGTTTTAAACTGTGAATTAAATTACTTTAATATATGGCCTTTATTCCTAAAATCTATATGTTATTCAGGGAGCCTTTCAGTAAACTTGCATATTTCACCTTAATTCTTGAATTTAGTGCCATAAATTACTTTTTAATCTTTTTCACCTTCATAGAATCTGTGGTGATGTATTTCATATTGATAATTTAATTTATTCTTTTTTCTTGATTAGTCTTGGCAAAACACATCAATTTTACTTGTGTTTTCAGAAAGCTAGATTTTGTAGTAGTTATGTCTATTGTTTTTGTTTTATATTCTGTTATATTAACTTGTTTTTATTCACTTCACATTTAACCACCACTCTTTAAACTTATGAATGTGGAAACTTAGATCACCGATTTAAGAACTACTCATTTTGCAATAAAAACATTCTAATGCTATATATTTGCCTTTAGGTAACAGATTAACTGTATCCACACATTTTTATATGGTGTATTTTTAGTATCATTAAAGATATGTTCTACTTTTCCTTGTGATTTGTTTTGACCCATGCATTATTGCGGGGTATATTGTTTAAATTCCGATATCTGAGGTTGTTCCACATGTTTCCCATTGCTGATTCCTATTTTAACTGTTATGCTTAAATAGCTTACTTTGGGTGATTTTCACACACACACACACACACATGTATACACACACACAGACACAGAAACACACAGACAAAATCACACTCAAAACCCCCACAAAGACTCTCACATGTTACTTTGGACGTGGACTCTCCTGACAAACACTCCCAAGAAGAATTTTTGGTTCTGGGGATGGAAACCCAGAATCTTTTGCATTCTGTCAACAACTTTTATATGTTTAATGAACCTTACTACATGATCTCAGGATTTGTAGTCTGCCAGGATGGGTATTCTGTGTGCACTTGATGAGAATGTCTGTTCTGCTGAAGTGCACAATGGGTTCTATAAATATCAGTTAGGACAAGTTGAGAGAAACTTGTAAATCTTGTACCTCCTTTTAGAATTTTGAGTCCATTGGTGTACTAGTTACAAAGACATGAGTGTGTAAATCTCCACTCTATTTGTGGATTTGCTATTATCTATTTATACTTCTTTAAATACATTTAAATCTAATTTATTATTTAATTCTATTGTATGTGAATGAATGTTTTGCTTGCACGTGTGTTAAGTGCAGCATGTGTGTGCAGTGCCTGTGGTTCCGGAAGAGGATGTCAGATCTCCAGGAATTGGAGTTACAGGTGGTTGTTAGTCACCACGTGGGTTCTGGGAACCAAACTGGAGTCCTCTGTAAGAGCAGCCAATGCTCTTAACTGCTGAGCCATCTCTGCAGCCCATTTCTGATTCTGAATGCAGAAGTTCTGTTTGTTCCAGATGTTTTATGTTTCAAGGTAGACATATACTATTAGCGTTATTATTTCTTCTTAAGGGACTGAGTCCTTGGTCATTATAAAATGTCAGCTTTTATCCTTGGTGATATTTCTTGGGATTTGTAATTGCACACTGTTAAGAGATTTCCCCGGATTTCTTTTGATAGTGGGTACTTACCTTTTATATCTTACTTTTAAGCTGTCAGATAGGTTTCTTGCAAAAAGTGGAAAATTGGGACTTGGTGTTTCAAAAACTAATTATAATCTCAGCCTCTTTAACTGGATTATTAAACCCTTTAAATTTCATGTAATTAAGAACATTATTGTGCTTAAATCTGTTTTTCCCAGCCACTTGTACTTCTGTGGTCTGCCTCCATTAGGTTAAATGAATATACATTTGCATTGAATTTTATCTCAACTGGATTATTAGCTGTGCCTGTTTACTTTGTAGTATTTATCTATACATATATACTTACCTCAGTGTGTTTTCAAATACTAACCTGCCATCTCTACTACAGTGTAATTAACTAAGGATAGTATTCCTTCACTTGTCTCTTCAGTGCTGTCCTGTTTTACATCTATTGTTTTACTTTTTACTTACATAGTTATAACCTACAAAATATGCATTACACTTATTATTGTTGTTCGTAGCAATTAGTTATCTTGTTGTTGTTGTTGTTGTTGTTGTTATTTTGAGACAGGATCTCCCTGTAGCCCCAACTGGTTTGGAATTACGTAGGCTAGGCTGGCCTCAATCTCATAGATATTCGCCTACCTCCATCTCCCAAAGTTAGGATTAAAGGTATGTGCCACCATACCTGACTAAATCAATCATCTTTTAAGCTTACAAAAAAAGTAAGAGAAATATACTTTCCATTTCTCAACCTATTTACTATTTCCAGTGCCTTTCATTTTGAATAACATTTACAATATCCATCACACTTTTATTTTGCCTAAAGAATTCTTAACATTTCTTAGAAAGTCTTCCCTTTTACTTGTCAGACATCTTTATTGTAGCTTGATTAAGTTTCATTGTGGCAATATTAAAGACAATATTTGCTTTTAGTATTTTATTATTCTCTGTGTGTGTGCGTGTGTTTGTGTGTGTGTGTGTGTGTGTGTGTGTGTGTATCACCTGTATGAATGTAAATGCACCTTGTCATGAAGTGCCTGTGGAGGTCAGAAGAGGTTGTTGGATTCCCCAGGAACTGGAGTTACGGATAGTTGTTAGCTGCCATATGGGTGCTGGAATCGAACCCTTGTCCTTTGCAGGAGCAGCCAGTGCCCTTAACTGCTGAACTGTTTCTCCAGTTCCAGCACTTTTTAAAAAATTTATTTTGAATATTTTATTATTTTTATTTTATGTGTATGAGTGTGTTGCCTGCATGTATGTGAGTGCACCTGTGTTGTGCAGTGCTGTGGAGGTCAGAAGAGGGCTTCAGATTCCCCTGGAACTGGAGTTAAGGATGGTTTTTAGCTGCCATGTGGGTGCTTGGAATCAAACCCGGGTCCTCTGCAAGAGCAGTCAGTGCTCTTAACCGCTGAGCCATCTCTCCAGCCCCCCAGCACTTGTTTTTAAATGAGTGAAATTACACATTATAAATAATGAGAAGTATCGGGCTGGAGGAATGGCTCAGTGGTTAAGAACTCTGGTTGTTCTTGCAGAAGACCCAGATTTGAATCCCAGCACCCACATGGCATCTAACAACTGTCCATAACTCCAGTTCCAGGGGATCCAACAGCCTCTTATGACCACTGCACGGCATGGGTGCACTTACCTACACACAAGCAATACACACATACACATAAAATAAAAATAATAGGGGCTGGAGAGACGGCTCAGTGGTTAAGAGCACTGGTTGTTCTTGCAGAAGACCTGGGTTCAAATCCCAGCACCAACATGGCAGCTAACAACTGTCTCTAACTCCAGTCCCAGGGGATCCAACAGCCTCTTCTGACCTCCGCGGGCATTGCACGACACGGGTGCACCGACTTACATGCAGGCAATACATGCATACACAAAGCAAATCAAATATAAAATAAAATAATAAAAACAAAAAATAATTTAAGAATGAGAAGTATCATGGCAGTATTTCAAACTAACAAGGCTTTATATAAAAGGCTGCCAACCCCAATATAATTCTTTTGTTATTATTTTGGTTTGGGGGGTTGTTTGTTTGTTTTAGGACAGGATTTCCTTATATCCCCAGCTGGTCTGGAGCTCTTATTATGTAGACCAGGCTGGCCTCAATCTCATGGAGATCCAGTTGTCTCTGCTTCCCAAGTGTTAGAATTAAAGGTGTATGCCACCACACCCAGCTAAAATATAATTCTTTTAAGGGCTATAAATTTACAACCTTCAGATGAGGAAATCCAAAATATAATAAGCATAGTGACTAGTAATTAGAGTAATAAAAGGTAAAATAATATGTTTTTCCAGTTGTCAGATCAAGGAAAACGAAGATGTTAGACAGCAGTAGTGAGACGTGGAAAAGAGTAGCAGGAAAGAGGGGAAACGGGAGTCCTGTAAATTGTGGAGGTGGGTGGGCTGCTGCGGACATGCTGAAGGACATCAGGTTTCTTTATTTGTAGAGGTGTCTGAATGCCCTGTGGTCTAGGGCTTCTGCTCTGGGTCTAAGGAGGAGGCTAGAGGCTCTCTCAATTCTCAAAATCCTTTGCCATTCATATCCATAAGGAAACACTCTGTACCATTCACTGGGTGCTGAAAAGGCAGGGATAAGCTGGGTGCCCAGACCAGGAGAACGCACATTAGGAAGTATTCTGTAACAAATCAGAGCAACAGAGTGTCCACGAAACAACACAGATGGAACTTCAGAGGAAAGTTTAAAATAAAAAGAAGACAAAAGGTGCCTTATGGCATAATACCAGTTACCTACAGTAAATAACAAGCAGACAAGCAGAGAGGATCTGCTTCCTCAGCTCAGTGCCCTGAGAACTTTTTTCCTATACATTAAAGAAAAATTGAGACGTAATCTGAAAATCAGTGTTGCTTATGTTTACAATGTTTTCTTCTTGCAGATGTTGATGAATGCCAGGCAATTCCAGGACTATGCCAGGGAGGAAACTGCATCAACACAGTGGGCTCTTTTGAATGCAGATGCCCCGCTGGTCACAAACAGAGTGAAACTACTCAGAAATGTGAAGGTGCGTACTCTGTGGGGGCCAGCCTGGCTGTTCCCCCTGACTGCAAGAAGATGCATGCCTTCATGGGAATTGTTAAGACTGATGGCCATAATCACAGCTCTTTAATTTAATACAAAAGTGTAGGCATGACCTGAGGCATTTTGGTGTCAGGACGTGAAGTGTAGCTTTGAAAGATGTGACTTGGAAAGAGGCAGTGGGCATCATACATAGAGTTCATCTCAGATGTTCCGGTACAGTGAGAATGACAGTAACTTAGCTCTTTATATTTTCCTTCAGAATTAGGTTTTCATTTTACCTATGAACTTGCATCAAGTAGAATAAGTTCATTTGTTATATTTATCTGGGATAAAGTCTGTGTCATTATTATAAACCTCAAGAAATTTCTAACTGCATGTAACTCCAAGATCATGTATATTTAGAATGGCTTTAGCAGTACTGAGACTTTTTTTGCAGCTATTTCAGTATTTAAGTCAATTTATTTCATCTAAGGTAGACTTTTATCTTGTATATGTGTGATGTGTATGTGTATGTTACTGTGTCTCCAGTGTAGGCATGTACGTGCCATGGTGTGCGTGCATGTGCGTGTGCGTGTGCGTGTGTGTGTGTGTGTGTGTGTGTGTGTGAGTTTTAGAGGACAGATTCAGGTGTTGGCCCTCATCTTCCACCATGTTTGTGACAGGGTATCTTTTTGTTCACTGCTGTGTACAGCAGGCTAGCTGGTCTGTGAGCTCCCAAGGATCCCCCTGTCTCTGCCTCCCATCTCCCTCTAGGAATTCTGAGATTATAGACATACTATCACATCTGTGGATTCTGGAACTCTGAACACAGGTCCTCAGGCTTGCACAGCAAGCACTTGGCCCACTGAGCCACTTCCTCAGCCCAGAGGTAGATTTTAAAGACAGTAAGTATAATCATTGCAGTTTGTTATGACACAAGCTTTCCCATTTACTCAAATTAAGTATTTTTCTTTTTTCCTTGGTAAAAGGCAATAGTTTGGTTTATTTTATGTTGATTGGTTATAAAGGGTCATGTCCTTACATACAGATAGAAAAATGATAAAGTGAAAATTTTAGTGTTTGACCTGCACAAGGAAAATAGGAATCTGGGGTCTGATATTCAGGAGGGTGTGTTACAGCTATGGTGTCATGAACTAATGGACAGTGTCAGCCCACATTCTCCATGTTCCCCTCTTCATTTATGGTCAGTCCAAGCTGGTCTTCACAGCTTTCACATTTAGTATCACAAGTCAATTTCATGTTTCTCAAAACAAGAAAATGTTAAGAATGTAGTTGTTAGCCACCATGTGGGTGCTGAGATTAGAACCCAGGTCTTCTGCTACAGCAGTCAGTGTTCTTAACCCCTGAGCCATCTCTCCAGCCTCCTTCTTTCACATTTTATGTTGTTAAAATGAGAGTTTATTCTGCACAACTGTACTAAACTAATCCATTTACTGAGCCTTCAGGACTGTAATAGATTTAGGAAAGGAAAAGTAGAGAAAGGAAGTAGAAAGGAAATCATTCCATCTTTGTTCGTAGAAAGGGGTAGATAGCAAAAACTCTAAAGAAATAGCTTGTGCTTAGCCAAGTGTAGTCTGCCATTGCTGTAGAAAGATATGACAGAAGTTTGAGAATGGAGAACTCATCCTTCTAGACACTACAACAAGGTAAAAAGCTAAGTATCTAAATTATTATGGTACTAGCATGCAAGCAGCCCAACCCAAAGACACACAAGAAGCAGTACAGGAAACTAGCACAAATAATTCTTCGTGGAGCAAACCATTTCTTCACATCCAGAGAAGAGGTTGTTTCAATCACTTAGCCTATTGAGACATTCATTAATGTGAACATTTGCATAGCTTTCAATGAAGACAGGAAGCACAGCACCTCAGTGGGATATGAGGTGGAGCCTCTGAGACTGTCTGGCTTTCTTCTTTTTGCAAATAGACTATGTCAGTTTGCACTGCAGCACGTGTGGAGGGAGCCCGCGGGTGCCAGGTGTCCTTGCACGCTCCCCTCTTCTGGACTCTTTTCCCTGACCTTCCCTAGCTGTTCTTTGCTTGTGAGTGACAGAGGCAGGAAAAGAGCATCACTGAAGCAGTCTTTCCCTCCAGTGGTTCTTTATGTGTCCGATGCTTGTTTTAAATTTATCCTGAAGAGTATTCAGCTTTGTTCTATTAATATAGCATTTTGTTGTTTGGGGTTTGAGACAACAAATGTGTTTGCTTATGCTTGCGAAGCTCAAAAACTTGGTTGGCACAATATATTTTGCTGCTTTTACAATTCTGCTTTGATAAACCATGGAAAATAAACTCTCTGTAGTTAAGGGGAAATTGTTAGGTTTTACTCATATTTCCAAAAGTAAAATAATTTAAAAATAAATAATAAACACCTTGGGTATTTCTCAAAGGGAAATCTCTGTGTTAAGTGGATAGCGGAGGAAGCGGATGGTGGCAATGGAGGCAGATAAAACTTTTGAGGTTTCCAATGCAAAAAATAATGAATATTATTATCATTTAAGTGTTTACAAAGGTTTAGAACCTTGAGATTGAAACAGATCTATTCCTTCTATTGAATAAGAAAATAGTGCTGCTATCCTCCAAACCTTTTCTCTGGACTTATAACAAATAAAGTTATTCCTCTGCCATCACATTGTGGTTTAAGTTTTCTTTTTGTCTTGCCTGACTCTGCCAGCAAATTATATGTACCAGTAGTAGAGGCTGACTCACTGAGCACTTACTGTATGTAACTCCAGCAGTAAAGAAACAAAATGTCAGCTGTCTTACTAAATCATCACAACAGAGGGGTGAGGTGGTAACTAGCATTAATTTACTTCAAAAATGAAAACACAGACCTAGAGAGCCAAGTAATTACCTCTGGATTATCTGGGTCAGAGATAATGGAGTAGAGATTGCAGAGTTTTTGTTCTTGGTCTGTGCTGTTGAGCAGATAGAGGTGGATGACCGAACCAAGAGGCACGCCCCGGAGGAGGACTGCATTGATTAGGAAACTCAAGGAGCAACAGCAGCAGCAGAGCACAGTTTGGCCTCAGCTCATTTTCTGCATTATGGCAGGACTTGGCCAAAATTAGAGCTAGTTTCTTGGCCCTCGCACTGGCTGTAGAGTCAAAAGCTCCATGAGCAGACAGGTGCCATCTCTCTACCCTGGCGTAGTAGCAACTGAAAAATAGGGAGCTCTGTCCTTCATCCTTTGCTTCAGCCTTTGCTCCTGGGAAGCTTCCCCCGTGTCACTGAGGGTGACGGTTGTCTGTGGCCTGGAGTTGTCTGACCTCAGATGAGTCACCATCCAGCCCTCTACTCAGATTGGGCATTTTTAGCACTCTGTGTAGCTGGTTTACATGGCACTTTTTAGGAGGTTAGCTTCCGAGGCTGACTTCTTTAGATCGTTGACTTTCCCAATTACTCTGCTGCCCCTCTGGATGATATAGTAGATACTCAGCTTGGGGATTTTCTGTCACATTTTTAAATTTTTATTTCATATGTATGAGTGTATTGCCTGCATGTATATAAATGCACCCATGACATGCAGTGCCCACAGAGGTCAGAAGAGGGTGTTGGACCCCTGAAACTGGAGTTGCAGACAGTTGTTAGCCACCATGTGGGTGCTGGGATTTGAACCCAGGTCCTCTGCAACAGCAGTCAGTGCTCTTAATCCCTGAGCCATCTCTCCAGCCCCCTTCTGCCACATTTTATGTTGTTAAAATGAGAATTTATTCTCCACAACTGTGATAAACTAATTTACTGAGCCTTCAGGACTGTAATAGATTTAGGAAAGCAAAAGTAGAGAAAGGAAGTGGAAAGCAAGTGATTCCGTCTTTGTTTGTAGAAAGGAGTAGATAGCAAAAACTCTAAAGAAATAGCTTGTGCTTAGCCAAGTGTAGTCTGCCATTGCTGTTGAAAGATACGACAGAAGTTTGAGAATGGAGAACTCATCCTTCTAGACACTACAACAAGGTAAAAAGTTAAGTATTTAAATTATTATGGTACTAGCATGCAAGCAGCCCAACCCAAAGACACACAAGAAGCAGTACAGGAAACTAGCACAAATAAATGTCATGTACTCAGGAAGATGTTGAGATAATTGGCCATTGTTTGAAAAAAATCTTAGATCCTATGTCACATCTTATATCAAGATACATCTTAAACAGAAAAAGGATATGAACATCAACAAAACGTTAAGTATTAAAAGTTATGATAAACTGGGCATGGTGGTGGCACGCCTTTAATCTCAGCACTTGGGAGGCAGAGACAGGTGGATCTCTGTGAGTTTGAGGCCAGCCTGGTCTACCTAGTGAGTTCCAGGCCATCTGAGGCTACAGGGAGACCCTGTCTCAAAAAGACCAAAAAAAAAAAAAAGTTATGATGAGCCAGGCACAGTGGTGCATGCCTTTAATCCCAGTACTTGGGAAGCAGAGGCAGGCAGATCACTGTGAGATGTTGGCTACCCTGATCTGCATAGCCAGGTCCAAGCCAGCTGAGGCTACAGGGAGATCCTGTCACAACCCCACCCCCAAAAAAAGTTATGATGGAAGTTTTTGTATAGCTCTAGGCCTAGGAAGTTAGTCTCAAGGTTCTGTCAACCTGAAAGCTAGAGAGGACTAGATTGGACTAGATTGGCAAATTGAACTCTATAAAAGAAAGTAAATTCCATGGTCACAAAAGAAAAACAAAACTACTAGTAAGAACAAAAACATGATAAACTGAAAAACTTTGCTGTTCTTAGCACAGACACGTTTTTCATATTTAAATTCTATGAATCATTAAGAAAATCTGTAATAAAAATGACCAAGAATTTGAACAAAAGCAATTGTTATTTGACTACTAAATATTTTACAGTATGTTTGTTCTTACTTAGAATAAAATGGTGTAAAACAAACCTGAGATCATTTTTTTGATATGATTTTTGATAAAACAGGATTCTAATGCAAACTGTATTCTAAGGTATTGTATAATAAGCATGCCTATAAATTCCTGGTAAAAATATCAGTCTATATAGTGAGTTCCAGGACAGCTGGGGCTACAGGGAGACCCTATCTCAAAAAGACAAAAAAAAATATCAAAAATGTTTTTGACTATCAAACTTACAAATGTGGGGCTTATCGGTTAAGAGAATGGGCTGCTCTTGCAGAGGATTAGATTCCTAACACTCACATGGCAGATAACAACTGTTCTGTCCATAACTCCAGTTTCAGGGAACTCCAAATCCCTTTTCTGGTCTCCACATTGAACAACACAGGTACACTTACATACATGCAGGCAATATATTCAAAAACATAAAAAATAAAAATGTTTTAATTTAAAAGTTACAAATGTACATACCATTTAATCTATTAATTTTAATTCTAAGTTATCCTATCTATAGTCATAATTAATAAATGATGAACACAATGTTATTTCGTCTGTCTTTTTTGTAATACCAGGATGTAGTCAAATCAGATCAATTAATAGTAAAGATTTTTTAAACTAAGAAATCTGCATTTCCTGATACATTTATGTTACACTGACGACCACTGAGTAGCTAAAAAATTTAGAGGAAATTCATTTAGAAAATATACATTGAGTTAAATCTAAAGTAAATGGAAATCGAAGTACCTGTTCTCCCATAGACCAGCTGGAAAGTGTATCTTTACAGTGGGGTTATCTGGCTGACTTTTAGATATTCCTCTCCACCTGAAATTTCACATACAAGAATGAGAACAGCAGAAGGGGGGTGATGGGGACTGCAGAGGAACAGCCACGCAGTAGCCCTGAGCTCACGTGGCTTAGCGAGGGGTCTTTATACACTACTCAGCCTGTTGATCACAAGTCCATTCAAAGCCTTCCCAGCTTCTTCCCAATAATGACTTACGTGTGTGTTTGGTGACTTGAACACCACCTGGACAATCAGAGTGGTCAAGGTTGGCCATCTTTTGGTCACCTCACAACAGTATTCCAGGGGGAGCTACTGAAGTGATATTGCTTTTGATCTTTCAACCTCAACAAAGTGGTTTATTGGAAACAGCTGCAGACAAGGTTTTCGGTGAACGCATAGATGAGAAAGAAACTATTCAAACTTTTCATTACATTTATTTATTTACAGTGTGTGTGTGTGTGTGTGTGTGTGTGTGTGCGCGCGCACGCGCGCACGCACACATGTATATACCATGCTGAGAACAGGAGGAATTGGTACTCTCCTTATACCATATGGGCTCTGGGGATCAAACTCAGGTTGTCAGGCTTGGCAGCAAGAACCTTTACCCACTGAGCCATCTCACCAATCCAAAAGAACCATTATTTGAAGCCCAATTGGTTAAATCATTGTTATGAACATAAATTCTTTGAAATCAGTATTTATCCATAAAAAATTATTATAATTTAGGATATAAAAACTGGCTATGGCATAGACTGTGAATCAAAAGTTGAAATGTCTGGTTCGGGGCTGGGGAGATAACTCAGAAGGTAACATGCTTGCTGTGCAAGCATAAGAATTAGTTCAGATCCCTCCCACCCAAGGAAGAGGCCTGTGGGTGGCAGTCAGTGCCTGGAGTTCTAGGGCTAGGAAGTAGAGACAGGAGGATGGATCCCTGGGGCTTGCTGGCCAGGCACTGTAGCCAGTCAGTGAGCTGGAGGTTCAGTGAGAGGCTCTGCCTGGAAAAAGAAAAGGTGGAGAGCAGTAGAGGAAGCTACTTGACATTGCTTCTCATTGGCCTCTGGCCTCCACACACACATGCGCACACATACACCACACACAAATATACAGATCACATTTAACTTCTCTCATGAATTTGTTTTTAATAATTTATCTCCAAGCAAGAGGAAGAATATAGAGAGAAATGACAATTTATGTGTGAGGTGTAATTCAGAATGTATGTGGGGGAGGAGGAAAACAGAATAGCTATAGCCCAAAATTAGTGCCCACATATCAGGACAGTGGGAGCTATGTCATCACCAGCACATTAAAGCTCAATATGGGCATGATGGTTGACTTTTCTGCCCAAGATTCTCACGTGTGTCATAAAATAGAGTACATTTTATGACAATTTATTTAGAGTAATGACATCATTTCAATGCAAATTTTCAGTACAATTTCCAATAAAATGCTAGCAGAAAATTTTTAAATACTATAATTGACCTACTGTAGCCTGTATTTGCCTAGTCTAATAAAACTACTGATAGACAATGACGGGAGAATTACCCTGATGGAGAAGGAGGTTCAACTAGGGATTTAAGATTATCCATTAATTCCTGGTTACTCTCTGCCTGGCTTAACCACCCCTGCCCTAGTTTCACACATATTACAGCAAGTGACATTTGAAATTCAGATGACTACATTTTTTGGCATAAGACAGTCACCAGGTAATTATACTTTACTAGTTTCAGGGAAATTTTCCCAAATGTTCGGAACAAACATTGTTTCCTCAGTACCACTGGTGTGTTTGAATCCTTTTCCAAAGTATGAAAAAAGAGCATGGTGAGCTGGGCATGGTGGCACACGCCTTTAACCCCAGGACTTGGGAGGCAGAGGCAAGTGAATCTCTGTGAGTTCAAGGCCAGCCTGGTCTACTACATAGCAAGTTTAAGCCAGCTGGGGCTACAGAAAGACTCTGTCTCAAAAAGCCCCCCCCTCCAAAAAACATGGTGAAGTAACTCACGTGAGTTTTGCAGTTCAATTTCTGCTGAAGACCACTAGAAAAATTTGAAGTCTCCAAAACACCTTTTACAGAGACTAGGTGTATGACAACGACAGAAAACAGATTATTCCATGGAATGAAGGATCAGATAAATGCTTTGAACTTGAACTTTGCTGCTGGGGAAAAAAAAAAAAAACGTGAACTAAAATATATCTCCATTTTGTTTATCAACACTTTAAATTCAATTACTTTATTTTGCTTGGTGAATAATTGCTCACTGAAATTTAATTCTGTTGGACTGAGATGGTTCAGTGGGTGAAGCACTTGCTTGCTATTCAGGTGTGAGGACCTGAGTTCGAATCCCCAGAATCCACATAAAACTGGACACAGCAGCACCTGTCTGTGATCTCAGTGTCCCTGTGGCGAGATCGGAGACAGAGACGAAGACTCCCCATAAGTTCACAGACCAGCTGGCCTGATGTACACCACTGTGAGCGACAAGAGACTCTCAAACAAGGTGGAAGGTAGAAGTGACACTAGAAGTTGTTCTTGGGCTTTCACACCTGTGCCTTTGTACCTGTGGCTCCTCATGCCCTCACTCACATGAACCTGCACACACACATTATAGATACACATACAAAAATGTGATTTTGTTTATTAAGAAATTCCTTTCTCATAGCAGAAATAAAGTACTACAGGTCAAAATGAAATTATACAATAAAGTACTGTTTTCAATATTCATATATTCAGCTTCTGTTGACTGAAAAAAAGAGAAGGGAGATTGAATAGAAGAGGTGAAGGAGAGGAGAAAAGCAGGGGGGCCTCTCTTACTGTTACTGTGGCTCAGCACCTCAAGGACGTGTCTACACTAAAGAAATAATTGTTTGCAGACAAGTGAAAATGTAACAGACTGAAAACATAACACCTAGATCCAGGACTGCATTTCTTGTGAGTACCACCCGTGACTGGCTTTGTATATATTTCATTCACTAAGACATGCTGACAAATACATGAAGGTCTATAGAAAACATTTCTGGGCTGCCTGTTTACCTCAGGTGCATCCTCAGAAGCATGTCAGGCAAGTTAGTAAGCTATGTGAGGACTGAGGCGTCTTCTATCCTGTGCTGGGAATCTTTCCATAGTTTACTTTCATTCTTAGATATTTTGATTCAGTTTTTCCTCTACACACACATTAGTAGTACTATATTTTTCTAAATTTTGGTTTCCCTTGAGAGATGTTGTTTCATATTTTACAGGCCAACTTGCCTTTTTTGGTCTTATTGAACTATCTGTAGAAACTATCCCAGGTACATTTTTGCCCCAATCTTGCAACAGGACAGGTAGGACCACAGAAGGGCTAAGCTATTGGTGTGTCTAGCAAGGTTGGGATTCTAATGAGAGACAGCAGAGAAGCTGGGGACCATTTTCCAGTAGCTGCGTGCTGTCATACTAAATTTAGTTTGCCTTATTATGCCTCGCTGAGGCAGAAGCGAATCTGCAGCATAAACAGGATCTCCAGTTTTGTGTCATTCTCAGCCTGAACTCTTGGAAATGCTTTCAAGAATATGATTGTAAGTGTGACTATCGATGAGAACCTCCCTTTTCCCAGTAGTGAAAAAATGCCTCTTTGCATGAAAATAACACAGCTTGTTATTTTGCTCTTAACTGTAACCAAATCTTTATGAAGTGCTTAGTAGTTATAAAAAAAATCATAAAAGAAAGGATCATGAAAGTAATAATATCCTTTAGTGTTTTCAGTGTGACTGAAAACTGGTATGTGGGTCTTTGATTTCCCAATCCTCTGAGAAAAGAAGAAGCCCTTCTCTTCGAGGGTGCTTTCTCAAGTGATGCCCTGAACCTCCATAGTTGTGGAAACCCCACTTGAATGCTGTGATTTCCAGTTCCACTTCTTCAAACTGGAACAAACTCTCAGGACTCTCGCAAAGCACTGTAAGTGTAGAATGCTTGGAAAACAGCAGCAGGCAGCAAATATTTCAGGCCTTATATGTTGTCTTTCTCATAAATATGCAAGTCTGCCACTGCATGCAGCGTCAGCCATAGATGATGTATAAACATGTGAGTGACGCTGTGTATTAATAAAATTTTAGTTACAAAGAAAGGGGGCACGAATCTGTGCTCTGCCACTCTATTCTGTCCTTTTCTGTTCTTAGCCTCTAAAGTAATGGATTTCATGTGACAATTTCAAACATATATCCTTTTTGTTCTTAATTCTCCAACTTTGCCCTTCCCTGGTCCCTCTCCACCCCTCTTAAGGTCCAGTACTTCTGCCAAATAGCACTCCCGTCTGCCTTCATGTAACACATATACCAATACTTTCTTCTGTTTCCTCTTCCCTGATCCATTTAAATCTCTTCCCTCCTTTTAGTCCACTTATTTTCCTATCCACATATCATGTATGTGCATATACACAAACTTAAATCTACATAACTATAGGAGAGAGAATATGTATTTGTCTTTCTGAATCTGACACATTTTGCTTAACATAATTATCTGAAGTTTAATCCACTTTCTTGCAAATGTCATAGTTTTACTCTTTATGGCTGACTAAGCCTCTATTTTTGCATGCGTACTATGTCTTTTCTAGTCATCATCTATTCATGGAAACCGAGGCTGGTGCCAGGACTTGGCTATAGTGAATAATTTTTCAGTAAACATCAGTGCACAGCTGTCTCTGTAGTATGCTGACTGACTGTGTTTATTCCCAGGCATGGTATAGCTGGATATCGTAGTCCTATGATTTCCATACTGGTTACACTAGTTTACATTCTTACCAGCAAAGTCTAAGAGCTCCTTTTGCCTTACAGCCTTGTCAATATTTGATTTTATTTGCTTTCTTAAATGACAGCCATTCTGGAAGATGAGATGGCATCTGGTGTAGATTTGACTTGTATTTGACGTGGCTAAGGATGTTGAATATTTTTTCACGTATATATTGGCATTCCATGTTTTATCATTTGAGACACGTCTGTCGCAAAAACAGAATTTCATACATGCATGCAATAAAACACAATCAAATGCAAATTGTACCAACATGACCCCCTCCTGACATCATGTACTCTTTTTTCTTTCCCTTTTTGATTTATTTTTATTTTATGTGTATGAGTATATCGCCTGCATGTGTCTAAGTGTAGTAGTGTCATTCAGTGCCCACAGAGGACAGAAGAGGGCATCGAATCCCCTGTAGCTGGAGTTACAGATGGTTGTTAGCCACCACGTGGGTGCTGGGATTTGAACCCAGGTCTTCTTTAAGAACAGCCATGCTCTTAACAGCTGACCCATCTGTCCAGCTCCCTTCCCCCCACTTTTTGTTAAATAACTCACTAAGTACAGTTAGTGCTGCCCATATGTACAAGAGTGTGAGGTCAACCCAGTGTAGCGTGGGCAGCCTACCAGTGGCCACACATTCAAGAAAGTGGCTCTCCTTCCCCAGCAGCTATCAGTTGGTAATGGCTCCTTATTAAAGGATGGGACCTGGAGAGCACTGCCACATCTATGCCAGGATTTTGCCTGAATTGATCTTATACAGGTCATGTGGAGGTAGCCAGGAGTTCATAAGTGCAGTAGCCTCGTCAAGTCCCAGAGTTTGTATGCTGTGAGTGTTGTCTGCCTATTTTAATTGCCCCTTGAGTGGATATTTGGGAGTTGGGCAGGGTTAGATTTTTTAGTTTTTTTACATATTCTAAATATTAATCTTGTGTCAGATGCATCATTGCCCAAGATTTCCTTCCTTTGCATAGGCTCTCCCTGCACTCTGTGTATTATTTCCTTTGCTGTGCAGAGGCCTTTTAATTTGATGGAATCCCATTTGTTAATTCATGGAATTATTTCCTAAGTTATTGGAATCTTTTTTACAAAGTTTGTTATTTCTTTCAGAAGTTTTGAATTTTCAGGTCTTACATTAAGGACTTTAATAGATAACTGAAGAGTTCAAAAACAAGTAGGGAAGTATTACACTGAATTTTTTGGAAATTAGGGAATGGCATTGCCAGATTACAATTGTCATTATTGTTATAAGAAAGCTGTTCAGCTTCTAAAAGTAGGTATTGCCCTCCTGGAAATAGATCCTAAAGGAAGCTAAGTAAGCATACTGCAAAGATACCTGCACACCCGTCTTTACTGTAGCATAATTCTCAGGCAGGTTACAGAATCAGCCTAGCTATCCATCAGCAGAAAGTAGATAAAGGAAATGTTTGCATGCACACACACACACACACACAAACACACACACATTGTATTTTATTTACCATAAAGCAAACAAAATTACGTCATTCGCAGGACAGTGAATGGCTGTGGAGATCATCATGTTAGGCTAAATAAGCCAAACACAGAAAGACAAGTGTATTAGGGTTCTCCAAAGAAACAGAACCGGTAGAATGAATATATATGTATAGAGATTTATCAGTTTAGCTCACAAGATAGAGTCCGAGTAGTCCAACAATGGCTGCACCACACTGGAGAGGCTGAGAATCCGTAGTTGCTCAGTCCACGAGGCTGATGTCTCAGTAGTCCCGATCTGGCACTGAAGGTCTGACAAATTCCAAAAGATCAGCTAGTCTTCAGTCTACAGCAGCAAGATGAACTCACCAGGGAGAGAGAAGGCAAGCAGCAAGAAGCCAGGTGTTCTCCTCTGCCGTGGCCTTTTATACGTGCTGCCATCAGAAGGTAACACCCACATTTAGGGTGTGTCTTCCAGCTTCAGATGATCCAATCAAGAAGATCTCTCTCATTTCAGTTAATCCCAGATCCAGTCAAGTTGACACCCAGGATTAGCCATCACAACAAGTATGTTTTCTCTTATAAGTGGACCCTAGATTTAAATTTAAATTTATCCAAACACATGTATAAAGGAAAGATTTGGGGAGAGGGAAGGGACCAGTGGGAGAAGGAAGCAGGGACAAGAGAAGAGGTGAAACGAAGCAAAGTGCATATACTTGCACAAAAGTGTTCTTATGAAGCCCACTATGTAAGTGAATATACATTAATATAACAGATAAGAAAAATAAAAATGTATTGCCAAACTGTGATTCAAGATCACCAATATCTTTGCTACAAAGTTCCAAAGGAAAGAAATGGCAGGCTAAACCAGAAGCACCTTCCCGCCACTGCCTTTCCAGATGGAGCTCAATTATCTCCAGTTTTGCCTCCTACTCCCTCCGCGCTTCTTGCAGTACTATCCTTCCTGATCGTCTGGAGTATGAACTACAGATGGAAACTGGACCATTCCTAACAGTAGGCCTTAGGAAGTAGTTTCAGTATCATTAAAATGATTCCAGGTTGTTTTGTTTCTATACATCAATCTCACTTCATACTGTGTGGGGCACAAATTTACATGGCACTTAAGACAATAGTTTCGCACTATCACCGTATGCATTGTATTTTGTATTTAAAGTATAATTTGTAAGAGAAACAAGCTTATAAGCAAATTCTTCCTAAAATTATTGCAGGAGATGGAGAAATAAATAGATCATGTTTTAAACATTCAGGCCACTAAAATGGCTTTTAAAACTTAATGTTATGTTTAATGGACGATTATAAAACACAACAAAGTAAAATGAATATAATAAAGTCTGACTCGAAAAAGATGAAATAACAAATTCCTTTGTACACAAGATCAGGAGATCAGTGTTGTATTTAACTACATACAAGATTTCTTAAAAAAACAAAATCTTTTTCATGTCAAAGATTTCAAAAAGAATGTCAAAAAAAAACTCAAACATCAGAAAATATTTGCAATTCATGTTAGAGATAAAGAGCTAAATTAAAGAATACTTTAGAAAAATAGGTAAAAAGTTAACCCAATAGAAAAATAACAAAAAACCCAAGTTAATATCTAATTCAAAGAAAATGAACTGCAAAGAATAATTTCTTCTAATTGATATTTTCAAAAAAGTTTAAGGTTGTTTTCTTATTTCTTTGTGTGTTAAGCATGGCAGGTTTGAAGTACTTAAAGATGTTTTTGTAATAAGAAACATTTGAAGTTTGCTAAAAAGTACTCTCATCCAATTCTTTAGTAAAACCATACTGTGAAAACTTAGTTGGAGGCTTAGAAAATTAATTCAATGTAATAAACTCATAGAATACAGCTATTTGCAAATTTGATTATCATAATTTTTCCTCCCACATGGAATCTTTTTCTTAATTTACCATGATAGAGCAAACTTTTTTCATAATTTAAAAAGAAAAATGGAAAGTCTAGTATTTAAAAAAATATTTATTATTTTTATTTTATGTATATGAGTGTTATGTCTGCATGTAGGTAAGTGCATCCATATTGTGAAATGTCTGCAGAGGACAGAAGAGACTGTTGGATCCCCTGGAACTAGAGTTACAGACAGTTGTTAGCTGCCATGTGGGTGCTGGGATTCAAACCAGGGTCTTCTGCAAGAACAGTGTTCTTAACCACTGAGCCATCTCTCCAGCCCCAAAAGTCTAGTTTTTTTTTGTATTTGTTTAAAATTGGCATTTATAGTCTTGCAATATTCCTTCAATTTCTTTTTTTGGTGCTTCAGGATGAAAGATTGATATTTTATATTTCATTCAGACATCATAATGCCATCTCCTACAAATCCTGTCTACACACATACATGCTTTGTTTTGTGGTGAAGTAATTCATTGTCAGTATTTCTACCTGGAATCAAGAAAGTATGTGCATTTCATGAATAGAATGTATTCTAGGACCTTTTGTTCTTTAAAGAAATAATTAAAACTATAGCATTCTGCCATTTCTTAGGAATATTTCTCTGTTATATGTAACTGCTGTCTTTCCCCTCTGAGTGGCTGGTGAACAGCAGCTATGAGAAGAGAGAGAAGAAAAGATGATCATTCTGTCTTCAGTGGCCCTTCACTCACCTCTGGGATGTGTAAAATGATAACCCCTGAGGGCTTGTTTGGAGGTTCCAGCAGGGGAGCACAACTACCTTTCTACCTTTGACCAAAGGACAACCCTCCTCTATCAGGGAAGGCCATCTTCTTCAACTGGGGATAGCTTCAAGAGAGACACACATAGAGCCATGAGGAGGAAAGAGACACCTGCCTAGCTAGTCAGACCAGACGAATCAATCCTAGCACTCAAGGGAGGGACAGATGTCACAGTCATATTGCTCTCACTTCTCCCTTAAAGAACTATAATGGCCAGGTAGAAAAGATTCTCCTAGGATCATGGATGAGAAGACAGTGATATCAACATTGGTCTTCTCAAATGAGTAAATACAGTAGCTTTGGATCCACACCCAAGAGGGCACTAATGCCAGAATCATTCATTCATAAATACATTTACTAAGTCCCTGCTGTCCTTCTAAACCATGAGGATAGAAACATCAACCAAACAGACCAAAATCCTTGCTCTTATGAAGGCTGTGTTATAGAGTTCAGGGAGAGATGAGAAACAAGTCAATTCTGTGCTGCCAAAGATGACCAAATCTGAGAAACAAAGCAGAGGGCTTTCAAAATGACCCTGAGATCAAGAAATTTAAATTAATGACTATGAAAAGCACTGAAGATGGTGCTGTTTGGGCAAATGTCTACAGGAGATGAAGAAACAAAGCATGGATTACCGGAGAGAGAGTCTTGATATGTGCCATCAAGTGTGGTGGCCCTTGTCATATAGAGGCAGAAGCACAACTAAGGTTTTGAGGGGACACTAAGAGTACTGTGCACTTGGGACAGTCAGTAATGTAAGAAACAGAGAATTCTAATCATGGAGGTAATTCAGTCTCAGTGAAGACCTGTGAAATGTTTAAGCTCCTGTGAGAACTGTCCAGATGTTAGACAGTTATGGATGAGTAATAGTTGTATCCCACACAGTAAGGAAGTCATGCAAGTATGCAGTGTCACCATATCTAAATTAGTCCAGTTAGAGTGTAGTCCTAATGAAGTTCACTCACAGAGCTGGGAGGCGACATAGTCAATCATTTTGATTTTAGTCATTTTTCCACAGAAAATGACTCCATGATTTCTGCAATTCTATCACTTCCTTGTGAAGATGAAAGTGTGCACTTTAAAGGTTGAGCTTTACACAACCTATTTTTATTGATTCTTTGAGAATTTTATAAAATGTTTTGATCATATTTTGACCCCTCTTATATCCCCATCTGCACCCTGTTTGCCCACTCTAACTTCATGCCTTCTATGATTATGATAGTCATTATTTTCTTGTATTTTTGAGACAGGGTCTCCCTGTAGCCCCAGCTGGCCTGGAAGTCTCTATGGAGACCAGGCTGGCCTCAATCTCACAGAGATCCACCTGCCTCTGCCTCCTGAGTGCTGGGACTAAATACATGCACCACCATGCCCAGCTGATTATCATCATTTTAAAGTTTTAGAGAATCTAAGTTGTGTTCCAAATTCTCTTGAGTGTGGTTCCATCCCCAGGAGAGCAGTCAAACTACCTGGTGTTCCACCCTTTAAAAAACCTGGCTCTTCTCCCATCAGCCTCAGCTGGGACTGGGGCTTCTTTCTTTCTCAACTTTCCCATCCATGCTGGGCTTTTGTTTGACTTTGGCTTGTATAGGTCTTGTGCATGCTGTCACAAGTGCTATGAGTTCATGTGGCAATTGCCCTCTTGTGTCTGGAAAACATGTTTCCTTGAATCTACCACCTCTGGCTCTTACAACCTTACGTCCCTTCTTTCACAATGACCCCTGATCCTTGGGAAGAGAGGATGCAATATGATTGTCCCATTTATGACTGAGCACTTCACAGTGTCATATTCTTTGCATGTTGACTACTTGAGGGTCTCTGTGTTAACTGCCATCTTCTGCAAGAAGGTACTTCTCTGAAGAGTTGAAAGATACCCTAATCCATGGGTATAACAATAAGTCATTAGTGCTCAGTATATTACTATATCCATTTAACAAAAAAGCAGTAGTAGGTTCTCTCCTATGGCCTGTATAACCACAGGTTTCTTGACCCTGATAACAGTGCCAGGTATGGTCTCTATCTTGTGAAACGGGCCTTAAATCCAACCAGGAAGTGGTTGTCCACTCCAATAATATTTGTGCCACTTATGCACCAATAGGCATATCTTGCCAGGCTAGTCATTATTGTAGCTTGCAGGGTTTATAGCTGGGTAAAGCTGATGATCACTAGTCTCTCTACTAGCGTGCATAGTATCTTCCAGCACTATGAAAGCTAGGCAGTAGAGATGAAGCTTCAAGGTCAGTACCAGCTTGATTTCTCCTTGCTTGTTCTATGACTTACTTATGTAGTCTCTTCAGCAGTAGGGCCTTACTGTCAAGTTCTGACGGATAACTAAGATCAGGGGCAAGAGCCAGTATTTTTTGAAGGTCTATGGAACCCTCCTGGTCAATAACTCTAAAAGACAGAGTTCATTCTTAGCATTGGCTTTTTAAAATTTTTTCTAGCCTTGTGGTATCTGGTAGCGGCATTGTCCATTTAAATTTTAAACTCTTTTAATATTGTATTTGAACATATTTTAAGAGCTTCTACAGTAATAGGTGTCCATATGACTTTTAGAAGGCCTTTAGTTTTAGATATCCCTCTGCTCACTCCCTCCTCTACTCTGCCCTCCCTTTCCATACCCCATTTAACCCTTCTTACTCCACTACTCCCCTTTACCAGTCACCTGCATTCTGTCTCCCCTCACATGAAGCCCACCCCCATGACCACTTACTAGTCTACTGACCTATGTGGATTTTCCACCTGAAACACACACATCTAAAGATTCAAGCTAGCATCTACATATGAGAGAGAACATGTGACATTGGTCTTTCAGCATCTGGAATATCTCACCCAGGATAATTGTTTCCAGCTCCATCCATTTCCTTGCTATTTTCATGATTTCATTTTTCTTAACAGATGAACAATACCATTGTGTAAATGAACCATATTTACATTATCCATTCATCAATGATGGACAGCTAGGTTGTTTCCATTTCCTGGCTATTATGAACAGAGCAACAGTGAACATGGATGAACAGGTCAGGTGTCTCTATCGTAAGATAGAAAGTCCTTTGGATGTGCTCAGGAGTGGTATGACTGGATCATGTGGTAAATATATTTCTAATTTTTTGAGGAACTTTCACACTAATTTCTATAATGGCTGCACTAATATGCAATCCATGTTTTATGTCTACAGTGATGTTATATAGTTCTCTGAGTGCACAGCTTTGAAGTAATGGAGATTAAACCCAGGAATTTGATCATTCTAGGCAAGTGCTGTTAACAAAAAGCTATATCCCCAGCTCTGAAACATTACTTTTTAAATCAAAATAGAATTTTTAAAAACATAACCTGTTAGGAGAATTTTTAAAATAAAGCAAAGCCAAGAAACTATAATTGTACCATTAGAAGTTAACTTTCTTTTTAAGAATTGTGTATACTATGTATGTTAGTGACTGAACATATAATTTTCATTGAGTTTCGTCCACACTAATAAATTGAACAGAAGTAACTTAACAGTCTCTTATATTATAATTCTACCATGAAATGTAGACCCATTTCATTTGCACTTGGTACCATTTATATGAAAGATACAAAATAAATTACTCTTCAGTGAATTGTTAGAGAATTGATAAATGATCGATTTCTTTAATTTTCTTACAATATCATGCCAAAATATTTTAAACTTTCAAAGTTTTATGTTCAGATTGCTAATGAGAAAAGAGCACAAAGTACTAATTCTTGCAAGCTTGCTAAGTCCAAATGGTTATGGCAAATTTAACTTTGGAATGTCCTGACTTTTGAAGGTCTATGGAACCCTCCTGGTCAACAACTCTAAAAGACAGAGTTCATTCTTAGCATTGGCTTTTTAACTTTAATTTTTTTCCCAACCTTAAGGGAAACTTTCAATTTTTCTTCTCTGCATTGAAATTGTTAGGAAATTGTGAAAGACAGGGAGAACCAGAACAAAGAAAGATTATGAGTCTGCCAAGAAAACAGCTCCATGGTAGAGTGCTTGTGAACACGTGTGGGGCTCTGGGTTCAATCCCTAGTGCCAGCAATGGGAATCAAAATAGATTGTGGAAGACATGATTTTAGGAGTGTCCTGCTCAGTTTTTAAAAAGCATTGTTCTATAGAGCCTTAGCATCCTGTGTCAACTTTTCAGTATTTTAAAAGGTATAAACAGTTTGGTTTTGTTTGCCTTAGAAGTCTACACTAAATTTAATGGTTTTCTTCATGTGTCCTAAGTTTGGATAAACAAAGAACAATAAAATATTTCCACCCTGAGGAAAATGTCAGATGAGGGTGTGACCACTGTGGGCAAGCAACAGTGCTTTCCAAAGAAATATCATTTCGGAATGCAGATCAAAAACTGGAGCTCATACCATTTGACTGTTTTATCAGTAACTTTTATGTGTGTTGAAGCAGAAATAGTTTTCTGATTGTTGTCACGATGCTGAAATGCACCATGATGGAATTGCCTCTTACTGCCATGCTTCATGCCTGCATTACTCCAAATTGGTATGGAAGAAGATGCCTTGACTTCAGGCCAAAAGGGAACCATTAGTTACTTTGCCGGAATCGTAGCTGTTATTCATCCAAAGTAGACAAAATCTCTTCACGAAAAAGTTCCTTTGGCATGCATTAATGTTAACACAGAGACTATTTTAAATGTCATTTCCTAGACTGGCAGCAATAGATCTCAGGCTAATGCTCCCAATTAACCTATTTTGGCACTTTAAAATGTTTATTTAATGTGTATGAGTATTTTGCCTGCATGCAAGTAAGTATACCACATGTGTGCAATGTCTACAGAGGCCAGAAGCAGGTGTTAGCCACCATGGGGGTGCTGGGAACTAAACGTTTGTCCTTCAAAAGAACAGCCAGTGCTCTTAACCACTAAGCCAGCTCTTCAGCCCCAAATGTGTTATTTCTTTAAATTGTATGTGTATGAGTGTTTTTCATACATGTATGCAAGTGCACTGATGCATGTGTGCAATGCCCACAGAGGCCAGAAGAGGACATTGGATCCCCTGGGACTGGAGTTACAAATAATTAGATGGTTGTTAACCACTGTGTGAGTGCTGGGCACCACACCCTGGTCTTGTATAAGAATAGCCAGGGCTCTTAACTGCTGAGCCTGCTTTCCATCCCTGACTGACAACAATAGAAAAGGATTAAGAAAGACAGGGCTGTTGTATTAAACTCCACCCATTGTGGAGGGACCATTGTGGAAGAGGGGGTGGAAAGATTATAAGAGCCAGGGAGGAGATGTACAATCATACGGAAATAAAGTCCTACAGCAATGGTGTCAGCATGCATAAGACCCATGCAAATTCAAGCAGACAAAAACCCAGCACAGAACTGTGGAAATGGGCAGCAGGCCCCAATCTTAGTCAAAGACCTACTGGCAGTTCATTACTGCTGGGTGAGGAAGAGCTGATCTTCTTAAAGGGAGGGACTCTGGATAAGCTGACAAGACTTAAGTGTCTGGGGACACTAGTTTGCTTAGATAGGCCTTAACACAAATGACAGAATGCATGAAATCCAGTGAGGGGGCTATGGGAGGGTGCCATGGTGGGAGGGAGGAGATATAAAAATGATTAAGATGTTCTGTATGAATAAGCAAAAATTCAATTAAAAATTTACAAAAAAATTAAAATAAATTAAATTTTAAAAAATTAAACAAAAAGAGCTGGGTGTGGTGGCACACATCTTTAACCCCTACTTCAGAGACAGAGGAAGGTGGATCTCTGAGATTATAAAGTCAAATTCACTGCTGGGAGGTGCACATGGCATCCAATCCCCTCCTCCCACTGTCCTTAGGACAACCTGAGGCAAGAATTCTCCAAAACCACGGTTCGAAGAATCTTAACGAGTTTATTGGACTTGCTAACTGAGCTTGGGGTGCAGGTTTACTTACAGAAGAGTGGGAACCCCTCTCCATTTACCGTTGTGCTCAAAAGTCCACACCCAAACATAAATTCCATGGGTTCCCAACAGCAGCACAAAATGGCGAGAGACCAGCCACGTGGTTTTCCCGGCTTATATACCCATAGTCCCTCCCCTTCAAGCAGCTAAGGTCTACCGACTGGCTGGAAGAGGTAATGGGCTTGACTCCTTCTGCAGAGCGTGAGAAGGAGGCAGGACCATGGCATCACAGGGTCAGAGGAACATCTGGGTCACAGAGTTCAAGGCCAGCCTGGTCTATTTAGCCAGTTCCAGGCTGGCTGGGGGTACAGGGAGACTCTGTCACAAAAAGACGGAAGGAAGGAAGGAAGGAAGGAAGGAAGGAAGGAAGGAAGGAAGGAAGGAAGGA
>NW_008329666.1:966738-974891 GCF_000622305.1 Nannospalax galili
AAGAAAGAAAGAAAGAAAGAAAGAAAGAAAGAAAGAAAGAAAGAAAGAAAGAAAGAGAGAAAGAAAGAGAAGAGAAAGTGAGAGAGAGGATATATAATCTTCCTATAGCAAAACCCTGAAAAGTACTGAAGTGTTAGACCAGAGTACTTTCCACATAGCATGTGGTGTTTTTTATCAACCTAAAGAATGGCCTTCCCTTGCTAAGTGGCTGCTCTCACCCTTCCTTCCTTTTCACATAGAGGTTTGTAATTGTTGATAGGCATTCTCTAGTTTCTTTCTTCTGAGGTACCCCAGATCCCACTGAAGTCTGAGGAATATCTTATCAGCTTAGTGAAACTAGTTTCACCAGTCACTAGTGGGCCTTCCTTCTCCCGCACATTGCCTGACATCCCACAGAGACTATATATGGAAGATGGAACATTTCTGCCTCCTGTGTCTCCTCCTTCATCTGTAGCTACAATACAGCACACTTACCCCAAACTGAGCATGCAAAGGCTGTGTCGCTAGCTCCACTACATCCACCCCACATGAATCCTACAATGATTTCTCATGTTGACCAGTGCAGTGATTGAAACAGCCATCCATTCTCTTGCCCAAGTTACAGACCTGGGTATAACTCATCTGTCTCATCACCAAGCCATTTTGAATGGATCCTGCTTCCTAAATCACCTTTGAATGCATCTACTTGTCTACCTTTGACATCACTGTCTCATCCACATTGCCGAGATGGCTTTCCTTCTGGTCTCCCCACCACTGCAATCCTTGCTGCACAGTGAGCCACAGACACCTTTCTAGATCATACTTCTGGCCGTATCACTCCATCACTTGAACCGTTGTGCTTAGGTGATGGTCGTGCATGATAATTCTGCTACCATCCCGGCCTCATTTGTTCCCACACACATTTCAGACAAATCACTATTTGCTTAGTTCCTCAAATGAATCATCCCTGCCTTGTCCTTGCATGGGGTTTCCTTTGCCTTTCACTTTCCTCACTTTTTGGCCTGTTTACCTGTTTCTTTAACTCTCTTTCCCTTGGAAATATTTGATGGTCTATTTGTGCTGTGCTCTCTTTCCACCCAGCACTATGCCTGTGGTCACACGGCCACACCATGTTGTCCTTAGGTGTAGCTGTGGTCTCCTGTCATGACTGCCAGCATCAGGAGTCCAGCAAACCCATGGTGTCAGCTCAGCTCACCACTTTGCAATGTTATTTCTGGTCCAAGGAAATGTTTATCTTGTATTCTGAAACCAGCTGGATCCTTTTCTGTTGCTCTCTTCACATGTTTTCTGTCAGTACTATGTGTTTGGAATCAAGAGAAGCGAATAAAGTATTTAATATGTCTGGACTGGAAGTCAAAAATTGCATGTTTAACAGGCTGTGCAGGTGGCTCCTAAGCACGTTAAGGTTTTCTAACATCTGTCCCCTATTTCACTCTATAAAGACAGTACCTTCTGACATGAACTTAGTAAGCCTCCGGCATCCTCCACATCCTTGTTTTCTGTGTCATTGGTCAAGTGTCTTCCTATGCTTCCAGGGGAAAGATGGTTCGAGTTCTACACTTAATCTGTCTCTGTCTCCGTCTCTGTCTCTGTTTCTCTCTGTCTCTGTCTGTCTCTGTCTCTGTCTCTGTCTCTCTCTCTCTCTACATCTCTGTCTCTGTTTCTCTCTGTCTCTGTCTCTGTCTGTCTGTCTCTCTCTCTCTCTCTCTCTCTCTCTGAAGTTTTGAACTCTTGCCACCACTAACTGGCTGATTTCCAACTGCCTCTACTTGCAACTAAGGCCATGCTAGCTACGTTAATACAGAGCCTCTGCTCCATTCTTGCTCGCCTCTCACTGAACTGTTTCTTGCAGACTTCTCGAAAGTTGCCAAAAAACATTGTGTACAGTCACCTCAAGTTGCTCAGTGCCTGTGGGTCTTTACTTTCGTAACACTGACTTTGTTTCCTAGAATCTCTGGGTTTATTTTCTTTTATTTCTAGATAATCAGAAGTCAGAAATGTTCAGGGCATTGAAACCAAGGTGTCATGCCATCCAAAGTGTCTAGAAAAGTCCGCGTTCTCATCCTTCCTCAGTTTCTAGAAGAAGCCCTCATCTCTGGCTTGTGTCCCTTTCGGGGGGCCGGGGGCAGAGAACTGTGCAATGTGTATGTATGAGTATGGAGGTGTGTGCATATGTGTGTATGAGTGTGTTGTATGCATGTGTACATGAGTATGCATATGAGTTTGTGTATACATGAATGTGTGTGTTTCCATAAGTGTGTGTGCATGAGTGTCTGTGGTAGATACATGCATGTGCATGAGTGTGTGTGGTTTTTGCATATGCGTGCATCAGTGTGTGTATATGTGTGTGGTGTTTTCATGTGTGTGCATGACTGTGTGTGTAGTGAATGCATGTGTATGATGTATTCATGTGCATGTATATATGTGTGTGGTGTTTGCATGTGTGTTCATAAGCATGTATGTGTGTATGTTTGTGTTTGCATGTCTGTATGCATGAGTGTATATGTAGTACATGCATGTGTGGGGCAGATGCATATGTGTGCATGGTAGATACGTGTGTTCAAGGGCATATGTTTATATCTATGCTATATGCATGTGTGTGGTATATGTATGTGCTTATGTGTGTGGTGTTTGTATGTGTGCATTTGTATGTATGCTGTATGCATGTGGGGAACATACTTGCCTGCTTCCCACCAATGCTGGAGTTACAGATGTAACTGTACCTGTACATGTTCATGGGTGCTAGAAATCTGAATACAGGTCCTCATGATTGCAAACACTTCATGCATTGATCTATTTCTCCAGTCCACCCTCTTCCTTCCTAAAACTAGCAGTGTAGGGTAACACCTACAGGTATTTCTTTCAGTCTGGTACTTGTGATTGCATTGCATTTTGGACCAGATAACAAAGTGATGTAGACCTTTGACAGAATGAGTCCTTTCTCAACTCAGTTGTGTTATAACTCAAAAACTCAGGTGCCAGACATTCAGCAGTCATCAAAAGTTTACCCTAGACATGGACTCTCAAGCTCCAGTTCTTTGTCTCACAACAGTGATGTTTTAAAACATAACTTCACAACTGGATGTGGTGGCACATACCTCTAATCTCAGCACTCAGGTGTCAGAAACACGCTGATCTCTGTGAGATGGAGGCCGACCTGGTCTACATAGCATGTTCCAGGAGCTATCAGGAAAACTTGTCTTAAAAAACCAAACAAAACAAAAAACCACATGACTTCCATGACATCAGGATTAAGCAAAGTGAAAGCAACAAGCTGTATAACAAAAGATGAGGAAAGATGGAGACTCCAGCAGCAGCAGGGGGGCTCTGAATTAGCTACTTTTCTGTTGCCATGATAAACCACCATGGCCAAGGCAACTTGTTCCAGAGGAAGAGTTTATTTGGGCTTACAGTCTATCCTGGTGGGGAGGCAGGGTGGCATGAGCAGGAAGCTAAGAGCTCACACCTTCAGTAGCAAACACAAAGCAGAGAAAGGGAGCTAGCAGTAGGGCGAGGCTGTGAATGCTCAAAGCCCACCCCAGTCATGTGCTTTCTCCATAAAACTTCACCTCCAGGAGGTTCTACGACTTCCCCAAACAGTACCATCAACTGGGAACCCAGGGTTCAAATATTTGCGCTTACAGGGGCATTCTCATGCAGGGGCTCTGAATTAGCTACTTTTCTGTTGCCATGATAAACCACCATGGCCAAGGCAACTTGTTCCAGAGGAAGAGTTTATTTGGGCTTACAGTCTATCCTGGTGGGGAGGCAGGGTGGCATGAGCAGGAAGCTAAGAGCTCACACCTTCAGTAGCAAACACAAAGCAGAGAAAGGGAGCTAGCAGTAGGGCGAGGCTGTGAATGCTCAAAGCCCACCCCAGTCATGTGCTTTCTCCATAAAACTTCACCTCCAGGAGTGTCTACGACTTCCCCAAACAGTACCATCAACTGGGAACCCAGGGTTCAAATATTTGCGCTTACAGGGGGCATTCTCATGCAAACCACCACAGACTCGAAGGATGTGTCACTCAGCTGTGTTTTAGAGGCCTTTAGAGGACATAGCAGAAACCGAGACTAAGGTCATTTCTTTCAAGACTGGGTGATTTTCTGGGCATGTCACAAGCTGAGCCAGTTCGGGGAGGCGACATTCTATGCATGCTTCCTGGCTCAGCTGGAGATGATCACAGGCTGTCCATGCACTATCTATGCTCAGCCCTGTCCATCTTTGACTTCTGCTTTGTTAGCTGCTGACTTTGGCTTCTCTGATGGCTGCTAGCCCAGGCAAAGTTTGTTTCACCAACATTGTTGGTCTCTAGTGTAGGCTGGTAACTTGTTGGATGCTAGTTAGACTATGTTCTCCTTTTTCTCAGGTTTATGTGATCAATTAATTTGTTGTTTCGCCATGAGCCTTTCCCTTTACTGCCTATGTACAGTCAGCTCCTGCCGCACCAGCAGTACCTCCCCTCTCAAGAATGATTAGCAAACGTAATTCCCTTTGGTGATGCAAACTCATTTATTTGAAGGGTTCAGGGGTGACATCATAGGGTGGTCACTATTCTTCCTTGTACTCTTGACTTCCTTACAACTTCAACAGCCTTTCAGTGATGCTGGTGGCCTCTCTCCCTTCTTATCGTCACCTGCTTCTGTTGTTATCTCCTCTCTGTTTCATATCATCCATCCCACAGATTTTATCCACGCTGGTGGCTTCATCTTTTTATATCCTCAGCTGCCAGTCACTTCCAAATGTCCATGGGGACATACAACTGTTAGAGATATAAGTAACTCTAAGAGTTAATAATGAGATAGATTCACCTCAAAATACCTTTCTTTTCCTGTTTCCCTGATTCTATCAGTGTCAGCTCACTAATGGAAACTTCTGTATCTTTCTCTTAGCCGTTTTAACTTTCAGGATAGGCTTGTATTTGTTCTTTTTTCCCCTACTCCTGTTTTCTTTAACTGATGATGTCATCACTTCTGCTATCCCTGGCTTTATTCTTAACTTTGTCCTGGTCTTACTTCCCTACACTGCCAGGGTCTTCTTCATCAGCAGTGAACATCTCATCAGCCTCTTCCCCATCTTCCAATATTCAGTTGCTGCTCTTCAAGGACAGCAAAGCATTCTAGGGTTTTCTCTTCACTATCTAGTTGTGTCTTCTAAACAAATAACTTCAGCTCATGGGGGACGAGTCCTAGATCACCCAAGAGGCCCCATCCATTCTTCACTCTCAGTATTTCCTATTGAGAAAAAACCCTCTTGTATTAGTTACTTTTTTGTTGTGATAAGACACCATGACCAAAAGCAACTTGTGGAAGAAAGAATATTTTTAGCTTCCAGATCTGGGAAGAGATGTCTTAATGGCAGGAGGTGGCTGGAGCAGGAAGCTGAGGTCTCACATCTCCAAATGCAGACAGGATGCAGAGCTTGCAATCTGAGAGTGATGTAAGGCTATAAACTCTAGAAGCCAGCCCCCAGTGAGGTACTTCTTCCAGCTAGGTTACACCTCCAAAAGATTCCATAACCTCCACCAAACAGCACTGCCAACAGAGGCCCTACAGGGCATTTTTCACCCAAAACATCATTCCTCATCTTTCCTCTTCCTGTTGTAGTTCTGCAGTATTTATTAATCAGTTCCTCTGCCTTCCAAGAACTTGTATTGATTCTCACAATTGAGCTGAGTTAGGACACTGCTTTATCACACTGTCGATCTTCTCTAAGGCAATCAATCATATTGTGTTTTGTTTTACATCTGCATCCTTAAGAGACTGCAGATTCCCGGCAATTACAGAGTATGTATAATTAGTTCCTGGTACATGACAGAACAAAGGCCTTTAATCAGCAGTGAGTTTGTGAATGAATAGCATGTGCCCAATCAATGTTTGTATATTTCATCACTGAAAGATGAGAACTGAGAATTTTAAAGAAGAGTATCACTTATTATTTTTTATTCCAAATAAATTATTTGAAATATTTTATACCTTATGGCCTAGAAAGCTCAAATCTTTGTATTTGTTTAAATACCACTCTCATTCAACTTTTTCCCATGAAAAACACATATGATATATTGTTGCAGTTCAGGATCAATACACAAAAACGAATTTGCTATACATTGACAGTGAGTGTTCTGAAAGTGAAATTAGGAGATTTCATTTATAATAGGATCAACAATAATAAAATGCTTAGATATCAACTCAAAAGGAATGAAAACATTTGCATATTGAAAACTATAAAATAATGCTGAAGTAAATTAAGATCTAAGTAAATGGAATTATATTCCACTTACTCCATTTATAATACTCCCCAAATTTATCCACAGATACAACACAATCTGTGTAAAAAATACCAGCTTTTTTTTTTTTTTTTAGAAACTGAGAATCTAATCCTACAGTTCACGTGGGAATTTGTATACAAACAACATAACATGTGAGACACAAAAAGCCCTTAAAATTCAGGAATTAAGTGTCAATTTTTAAAATGGGAAAAGTAATTGAATAGATACTTCTCCAGAGAGATTTGCAGAAAGTTGATAAGCACACAAGAATGTGCACAATGGGCATCGTTAGGGAAATGTAAACCACAGTACAACGTGATACCACTACACACAAAAAGAAAAGAAAGAACTGAAAAAGAGAATAATGAATGTTGGTAAAGATGTGAAGAGAAGAGAGAGGTTGTGCTCTGTTACTGTGAGTGTAAAATGCTGCTGTTTCTTTGAAGAGTTTTTCTTTACAACTCAGCAGACTTCATGTCTCCAAGGCTCAGCAATGTCACTTCCAGGTATATGCCCTAGAGAGATGAAAACATAAACCACACAAAACTAACAATTAAATGTGAAGAAAGCTTTGTGTAATAGCCCTCAAATGTTGATAACCTACATGTTCACAACTGATCACAATATGCTGCCATATATGTATGTGTGCTTTCTGATTAAAGGAACACAATTCTGAGGTATGCCATAACATGGACAAACTTTGCAATCCTTATGAAAAATATCACAGTGAACCATGGACTTCATATCTCATTTTCAAGAAATGTGCAGGATTCTCAACTGTATACAGACAACAAGAAACTAGATCATTGTTTGCCTCTGGCTCACAGAAGATTAAGAAGAATGATTGATAAAGAGGCAGAATTAATTATGTGGGGGTGAAAGTGTCATAAAACTAGATTGTAGGCACTGGGCATGGTGGCGAACACCTTTAATCCTGGCACTTGGGAGGCAGAGGCAGCAGATCTCTGTGAGGTCAAGGCCAGCCTGGTCTACTTTTTAGTGATGGTTGTGTAACCTTAAAATAGAGTAAAATGAAAAGAGTTTTATAATGGATTATATCTCAAGTAAGCTGCTTACAGACACAACAAAATTCTGAAAACAATTCATGTACCTCATGCTTTCAAAATCTGAAAAGGACTTAGAGAGTTCCAGGCCAGCTGGGTCTATAGGCAGACCTTGTCTCAAAAAAGACCAAAAAAAAAAAAGGAAACAAAAAATAAAAAATAAAAAACCGATTCACCCTTCCATCTCCCCCGCTGTTTGTACTCCCAGTTTGGGACCTGCGCCATTTCTAGTCTTGGGGCCCCAGACACCTGGGGAACCAATACTGCTTCCTGATCCTTCTCACCCAGACCAACTTAGTGCCTTCCTTGGGCCCCAGGAGCACCGCTTCTGGACCTGGCCGAGCCCTCACCTCTCTCTGCTTCCCTGGGCCTGCACCACCGACTAACTCTCCTAGCCTGCTCTCCTATCCTCAGGCCTCTTGGGGTAAGTCTATCGTGCAGCCCTCCGTGCCTCAACTCCCCCAGTCACATTCACCCTTCCATCTCCCCTGCTGCTCTCTACTAATTTGGGCCCTGTGCCATTCCTAGTCTTGGGTCTCCAGACACCTGGGGAACCAATACTGCTTCCTGATCTTTTTCACCCAGACCAACTTAGTGCCTTCCTTGGGCCCCAGGAGCACTGCTTCTAGACCTGGCCAAGCCCTCACCTCCCTCTACTTCCCTGGTTCTGCAACACCCGCCAGCCTCTTTCTGGGGCTGACAGCCTCTTTCTGGGGCTTCGAGGCTTACCTTTCCTCTCCCTGATCCTTTGCATCCAGTACAACCCAGCTACTCAATCCACTCCCTGGGAAATCTTGGGGCTTCTTCCCACCCCATCTGCC
>NW_008329666.1:979623-980625 GCF_000622305.1 Nannospalax galili
AGCAGGACCTTTGACTTATCTTCACATGGATGGAACTGGTAAAAGAAAGGAGCCAGGGGCTCCTCCCAAGCCCATGGGACCCCTGAGGAACAGATCCTCAAACAACCTCAAGAGTAAAACCAAATCAGTTTATCTGGTCCAATGGTATGTTCTTAAACACCAAAAAGGGAAGTATAACCAAAGATTAAAGGGGCCATACATATATATACATATATACAACTAAAAGTTACTTGACAAACAGCAAAGCCAGACAGGCGACACCTTCAGTCGAGATGTTAGCCAGGATAATAAAGGCTCTTCCAGACAGTAACCCAACATACTACTGGAAAAATGAACAGCAGACCCCAATTCTATCCAAAGGAATACTGACAATGGATTGCCGTAGATGAGGAACAGCTGATCCTCCTGGAACAGGGACCTCTGGCTGACTAGATTTACCAGAAGGGCAGATCGGGGGAAATGGATGGGGGTGCTGACAGCACAGTGGACAGTGGCAGGGATAGCAGAGTATGGAGGCTCTAGTGGGAGAGGAAGGCTGTCTACCTGACGAGTTTGTATTCATGCTCAGATGCCAAGGAGCTCAGAAGGTGGGCGACTGTGACCAGTAATAGTCATGTATATAGAGATTAGAAATACATGTGAAAATGTCTCAATGTCAATAGGCTTGGAATGAATTTTTCTGTATGAAACTATGTTTTAACAACAAAGTGGAGATCTTTTTTAAACTTTGGAACCTCATTTAATTTTATGTCTTATAGAGTTTATAATGAGTAAAAGATTATATAAGTGTAATAATTCATCTGTAAACCTAGAAATGTACAGCCAATTTTGAAAGAGATGTACCCTAGCTCAGAAAAATGTTATTGAATAGGTTAATGCTGTTGTAATGAAATGCTTGTTTTAATTAAAAAAATGAAAAAAAAATAGGTTTTATCTTTAAGAAAAAAATAAGAAAATAACTAAACTAGGTTGTAAACACCAGGATGATATTTGCTCAGGGCA
>NW_008329666.1:980773-982668 GCF_000622305.1 Nannospalax galili
AAATCTGAAAAGGAGAAAGCAAACAATTTTTTCATTTACAATTTATTTTATCATATCAATATTGCCTATTATGACTAGAAAAGCTTAAAATACAGAAATTGCTTATATTTAATATTCCATTTTATGAATTTTCCTAGTAATTGAAAATTATATCTTAATAAATAAAAATTTAGTTTATTTACAGAAACATTGCTATACTAAAAAATTCTACATAATGGGTCTAATGTATACAGTTTTTTTGGCACAGAAGAAAAGAAACATTCTACAAATACTTTTTTAAAAAATATTTTTATTTACTATTTTTATTTTATATGTACAAGTGTATAGCCTGTATGTGTGTTGTGCAATGCCCGAGGAGGTCAGAAGAGTGTGTCAGATCCCCTGAAACAGGAGTTACAGACTGTTATTAGCCATGCAGTTGCTGGGAATTGAACCTGAGTCCTCTGCAAGAGCAGCCAGTGCTCTTAAGCACTGAGCCATTGCTCCAGCCCCTTTAAGAACACTTCTTATTTCTTGTTTTATTTGTGCTGAGTTCTCTGAAGCACGTGTTACACGAGGAGTGCTTTTATCGTTGACATGTGCCTGTTAGAACAGAGCATCTCTAGGGCAGTAGTCTTAAAACTCGGTGACATCCGAAGTGACACTACTCATCAAATCATTTACTGTGTCTGAGGATTTCGTGAGTGAGACAGAGTGACTATGAGGCTTGTGGTTTAGGCATCAGAAATCCCTCAGACGGTTTTACTTAGATCTCATTTTCCTTTCTAAAAGCCCTGTGTTCAGATTCCTCAAATTGCCTTTCCAGTTCTTTCCCTCCCTAGTCACTCTTAAAGACTCCCTGTTTCCTGGGCTCCTACCACCTTGTTCTTACCTTTCTGGGCCCCTCTGTCTTCTTCCTCTGAATTTCCCCAAATTATTGATGGTTTTCACAGTTCCCTATTTAATTCTGCTCTTTTTTTCTCAGTTTCGTCTTTTGAAATCTCATCCATTGCTACATCAAATACAGTCTGTGTAGTTAGTGATAAACCATAAAAGTGCATATTTAAAACTCACTTCTTAGCTGAATTCATACCCAGATTTTTAACTGTGTGAATTATTGTTGTTGCCTTCTTCTCTCAGACATTTCTGATTCAGAATGCCCACGCCCCCCCCAGCACCGCCTCCTCCCCTTGTGTCTCCCTCTGTGTTCATTGTTCTGCACCATCTGTCTCATCAGTCAAGGTAGGTGTCTGAGACACCTTTCCAATGACAAAGTTCTGCTGTCCTCATCACCTCTTGACTTCAGGCTTCCTAAAATATTGTTTGTTCATGTAGACTCTTGTTTTACTTAAAATCCTTCCTAGACAGCAGCCAGTTCCTTGAGAATAAAAGCCAGGGCTTGGCAATGGTGCTCCAGGATCTATCACGTCTGACAGGCTAAGCGCATTGTCCAAGTATCCCAGCCATCCTCATCCACTTCCCACTCTTCAACTGTACAGTATTTTCAGACTCACTTGCCCCACTCTGGTTTCTGTTGTTATTTATTAGTCTAAAGTTAATTGCATTCCACCTGCCACAGAAATTGACTCAGGACTCTAGGCTTTTGCAGGTGAACACAGTCCTCTGACTAAGGAATCATTCAGATACTGGCCTATGACCCAATTCAGACATTAGAATGAAAGGGAAGATTTATTAGAGGCTTCTGGGAAAGTTTTTCCCTCCTGTTGGGAGAGAGACACTGGAGAGATGGCCTGTCTTCTGCTAGATGACCCAGTCAGAGGTCTTCCTAAACTCACTGCAGCCATTTTGACCCCAGCAAGGACAGCCGGCTAAGCATAAAATCCAGCCTCAGAGAAACTGTCACCATATGCTCAGGTTCATAAACCACTGCCTTAGTTTCGCTATGTTAAAAAAAA
>NW_008329666.1:982734-993269 GCF_000622305.1 Nannospalax galili
GAAAATGGATATTTACAGTTTGTCCAAACCAAAACCAGGGAAAGAACCTAATTTTTCTCTCTACTGTACCTATGTCAGTCTTAAAATTCATAGAAAGCTGTAAGAGAAAGAACGGACGATATGTAGTGTTAGGTGTATAACAGTTTATTTTATTTTATTTATTTATTCATTTATTTTATTATTTTTGTTTGTTTGTTTGTTTTGAGACAGGATCTCCCTGTAACCTCAGGTGGCCTGGAACTTGCTATGTAGACCAGGCTAGCCTCAAACTCACTGATATCGACCTGCCTCTGCTTCCTGAGTGCTGGGATTAAAAGTATGTGCCAGCATGCCCAGCAGTGTATGACAGTTTAATCTGTCATTTCCAGGGTGCAGGGCATTAGGTTGCCCTCATTATCAGCAGATCAGGCCCATTCTCCTGCATCTTTACAAAGCTAGCATGAGTTGCAGAGGTACTGGCAAGATGTCCTTGAAACCCAAGCAGAAGACACTGATTTAACCAACCCTAGTCTGCATTGCTGGACTTTCAGCCGTTATAGCTGTTAATTTTAAGTTTTTAGATCAGACTTTCTGCTATTCAAAAACCAAAGCCCCAAACTTACTGAAAATTTTCAAAAACTGTTCAAGACAAGGTGGAAGTGCATTAAGTGTGCAGAGCACAGAGGGCTTCCTGTTCCCATGAATACACATGCAGCCATTGGACACACTTGTTTATACTGAGGCTCTATGTGTTCTTCTTGATAAAAATCATACTTCCAAATCTGATTAGGACAATGGTCTTGAAGAACCAACTGCTAATAGAGCTAAGTACATGTAGCCCTCTGAATGTAAATGTTAATAGTAAATTTAATTGGATGGATAAATATTGAGTATGACTAGACTCAAATGCAAAATATTTTGTTTGTGGGGTTTTAGTTCTGTTATCACGTAGCTCTTTACTTCTTAAAATATGGGGAGTATCTAGCCTAAAAATAATTGAAAAAAATTTCTTCATTAACAGAACTCTCAACTTCTGCCTGGTTTTAGTGTCTGACTATGTTGAAACTAACTTTTTGAAGGTTTCTATCACATTCCAAATGTGTAGTAAATTCTGTATACTAATTTTTCTTGCTGTTTTTGAGACAAGGTCTCCCTGCAGCCCCAGCTGGCGTGGAACTCATTATGTAGACCAGGCTGGGCTTGAACTCTCAGAGAGGTGCCTCTGTCTCCTGAGTGTGGGAATTAAAGGAGTGCCACAATGCCTGGCTACAATAAAATATTCTAACAGAAAACCCCAAATTGACTATCTTAATGTGGGTTTTCCTATGTCCTAGATATTTGTTCCTAAAACAACAGCAACCAAAGAAATGTCAAACATCTTTCAGTTTTCTCTTCTTTCTGTTGTCAAGGATAGTAATTTGGACTAGGATACAAAGTAGTTCTTTATTATGAAGGGAATTGCTTGCAAATAAAAGTTAATGTTCAAATGGAGGGCTTGAGATCTTCTAATTTGAATCAGGCTTAAACTAGCAAAATTCTTGGGTTGTTGGTGTTTTGGATGTGACGAGAATGAAGAACAGGATTCAGCTGGCCACTGGAGCTCCTGGGTCATTTCCTTCTCTTCTCTGTCAACCTCATCCAGAGCTGATTACCCCCGTATTTGTTGGTTGCAGTCTATCTGCTCTAGTTTCATCTGTGTTCTAATCGCACCTCCATTTTACTAAAGTGTAGTGCACTAAGACGTCAGTGTAGGATGTGACAGGTCCTAGTTTGCACACATGGTTTTGTTTTGCTGGATTAAGTCTGATGAGAACTCTGTTACCACATTACACATTTGTTCCTCATTTGTGTGGGCAGTTCACATTAGAATTCTGATCTCTCTTGGGGGATTGGTAGATTCAGATTTATACCTCTGTACCTTCAATGGCTGTTGAACTTCAGATAAAGATAATCGTTCAGAGGATGTCTGAATCTACTAACTTTCTTAAGAACAAACAAAGGGACCTGGAGAGAGAGCTCAACAGTTAAGAGCACTGGCTACTCTTGTAGAGGACCTGAGTTCACTTCCCAGCGCCCACGCAGTGACTGACAACCGTCTATAATTCCAGTTCCAGGGAATCTGATGCACTCTTCTGATCTCCACAACATGGGTACATTTACATACATGCAGGACAATACACTCATAAAGAAACTAATAACAATTTTTTAAAATATTTTATTATTTTTGTTTTATGTGTATGTGTGTATTGCCTGTGGGTAGGTAAGTGCACCCATGTCATGCAAGGGCCACAGAGGACAGAAGAGGCTGTCGGATCCCCTGGAACTGGAGTTATAGACAATTGTTAGCCACCATATGGGTGTTGGGATTCAAACCTGGGTCTCTTCTGCAAGAACAGCCAGTGTTCTTAACCGCTGAGCCATCTCTCCAGCCTAAAGAACATATGAAAGGGAGACACAAGCATATGGTTGCTTCATGTATAACTTATAAGCATGATGCTTGTCAGAATGAATGGGCAAAAAGTAATAACTGGATCAATAAAGGACTGTAACAAAGGGATGCCTAACTTTATTATCTTTTATTTAAAACTTTGATTTGTTAGCATTTATATCTTCCATTCAATATTTTATTTACTTTTTATTGCTTAAGAATTTCGATGGGCTTTAATCAAATCTACTCCTCATTCCCTCCCCTCCAATTCCTCTTTTCACTACCCAACCACTTTTCCCATCCAACTTCATGTGCTGTATTTTTAAACCCACCAAGTCCACTTAGTCTGCCTATGTGTGTATGAGGTAAGGCCATCCACTGGAGTGTGGGTAGCCTCTCAGGCACTACATTCCCGAAGAAAACTGACTCTCCCTCCCCAAGAAGACATCAACTGCCAATAGTTCCTCAGCTGAGGGTGGGACTTCCTGAGCCCCTCCCCTATCCATGCTGGGATTTTGGTGGCTCATGTGCACTCTCAGCTGCTGTGAGTTTCTTGAGCAATGGCCCTGTCATGCCCACAAAATGCTATTTTGCTGCAGATGTCCACTGTCTCTGGTTCTTACAGATGTTCAGTCCGTCTTCTACAATGAGCCATAGGGGAAGGGGGTATAATTGTGAGGCTTAAATGCTTTTTCTTGCATGCTCAATAAAAATGTGGTTATTTTCCCTGCCTTTTAAGTTAAGATATTTTAGAATAATGTGTTTAGAGACAAGAACATAAAAGAAACTAAGGGCTCCCATTTACTTTGATTTTAAATAATTACAATTATGACTTTTATAATTACTCCCTCTGTTTATTAGTCTTTGCTAATCCTGTTTCTTTGAAAAATCTGCCAAAAATTGGACATCCCTTGCAGGGTCTCCCTCCCAGTAGCTTATTTAGTTTTATAAAAGGTATTAACGACCCGTTTCTGCTGTACCTACTTGAAGTTTTATTTGACTTTCCATTTCTCTCTGCTCATGGGAGTTAAAGAAAAATACAGGAAAGCTTATAGAGGTGGTCAGGTTTTCTGCTTTAGGGAAAATTTAGAGAACACAGAACCTTCATGCATGTGAATGGAAGCAGACTCTTTTCAGCATTAAGCTGAGTGGATTAACACAGAGAGGGATACTAGGAAAAGTAGAGACTTCCAGTGCCTTACAGGTTTTCTCCTTGCTATGTTTCTGTATTATTTTAAATTGAAGTTGTTCCCAGAATGTCAAATGCACCCACATTCAAATATAAGTACAAAAACACATCCTAAAGCCAAATAGGAAAAACAAAAACATTTGACACTGTGTTGATTCAAATGACTATTGTAAACATTAGTTATAAATTTGTACATATAGTGGTCTGTATTTTTAAAGGTAATTCCGTATGTGTTTTTTCTAGGAAGATAATTCCCTAGTTGATGGAGAAAGGAAACCACAACTTTGACATCTTTACTTATTTGCTATTTAAATTGCCTTTGGGGGGAAAGGCAATATAGAGTTTTGCTTTAGTTGGCCTTGTTCAACTGCCATGGGAGGTTTCTCTCATCTCAGTTCCCATAGACATGTGTGAGAAATTCCTCAGGCCTGAAACAAGAGTATCTTTCTGGTTATATGATCTGGCCTAATCAACCATGAGAGCTCTCATACATTTGAAATCCTTTTGTTTAATGAAGGTCTTTCTCAGTTATCTTTTCCTTCTTCCCTGATCAGACATTGATGAGTGCAGCGTCATTCCTGGGGTATGTGAAACGGGTGACTGTTCCAACACTGTGGGAAGCTATTTTTGTGTTTGTCCACGTGGATACGTAACCTCGACAGATGGCTCTCGATGCATCGGTAAGCCTTGTATTTTGAAAGCACAATACACTGTTTCTTTATAATGACAGAGCAGCCTAAACAGGTATTAAGATGGCAACGATTATAAAACCATTGGGAAATGCCTGACAGGGTTGTTTGAAAGTGAGCCTTAATGTTATTTAGCATTATTGAGGGACTGATAAACCAGGTACTCCTTGTAAAGTCTTCAGTTTCAGAAGCCATCTGGGTTAGTTTTATGTTGTCAAAATCATGTTTTGAATAAAGAAAGACTTGCTCAGACATTACTCTTGTCCAGCACTGCAGACACAAAGACTTAAAAGCTGCTTGGGGAGACAGAATGTAGTAATTAAAGGTTCTTTTCTTGCTATGAATCATGAATACTGTCACCATCTTATTTACTTAAAACTTGTTTATTCTAGTAAAAATACTTATTACAGAAAAGGAATTGACACCTCTAATTTTGTGTTTCAAACATATTTAAATCAAAGTCAAATATACTTACATGGTCTTCTTTGTTTAGAAGGATGAAACCTCACTTTGCAGTCATGGCATGGGGTCGGTCATCCATAGGGAATACGCCTTAGACTTCTGTCTTATTGTGAGCCCAGCAGTTAGGAAATTTCCTTTCATGTACAATCATGTCATAGCAAGCTACCCTCACATTTCTGTCTTGAGCATTAAGTCTGGCTGGTTCCAATTTAAGCTGAGAATAGCTAGATAGAGAGGGGGAAATATGCACAATTCTCTCCAGCAGCACTCAAGATTCATGTCATGGTGAATCAGAGAAATTAGTGCAGTGCCCAAAGAATGACTGTCCATGATCCAGTGACGGGAGCAGGTGGGGCAACGGTCCTCTCCCCGAGTCTGGCAGTCAGAAGCTCCCTGAGGGTTCTGTAGACCCTAGGGACGGTGCCAAGTGAGCCAGCTCATGAGATGGAACTACAGAGTTAAGGTGACTAGCTAGAAATCTTAGGTCACCAATAAAAGGGCTGTGGCCTGAACCCATTTGATAAATATCCTTATTTATTGGGCCAGTAAGCTTGCTATGGTGATCCAGTGGTGAGCATGAGAGTGATAGATCCTGTCTTCAGAATACCATAATGTAACATGGGTGCTAACAGAACAGTCACAGTAGTCAAAGAGCTATCTTTTGTGAATTGTGTATGATATGGAAGGTATTGCACATCCTCAGTCTCCCGTGCAGAGCTATTAGGCCTCAAGCTGCCAATGCCTCTTTACCTCAGTTAGAGTAAGTGTTCAAAAAATATTCTACCTTATTATTATTATCATTATTATTATTATCATTATTTGGAGAAGGAAAAAACAGTGGATAATTATCCTACACTGTACCCAAGGTTTATGGGTGTTGTTTTTCTTCTCTTTGTTTTAAATAAAACTGGGCTAGGCCTTCCTATTGTTTAAATAAAAATAAAGTTTGTGTCTCTCACCAGGCTTCACCTGGGTGTTCAAAGCCTTTAAGAAGGCCTTGTATTCAAGGTGCATCTCTAAACTTTGACCTCACTATCGCATCTCTCATTGCTAAATGCAATCACATTGTCTTGTCTGCCCACAGTATCATAATTTTTCTCCCCATGTCCATTACAACCACACTCATTGTATAAGCATCAAGTTAGGAATCATTTGTAATAAATAGGTGCTCCTACCACATCCCAGTGTTCTTCTTGGGCAAAATGATTGAGCCCCTTTTATAAAACATTTTTTACTTCTCCCAGATCAGGATTTATTTTCCTCTCATAAGTATTTATTCTTTACCCACTGTCTGGACTCTGAGCTCCTTCCTTAGTCAGCACCCGGATCTCAGGCACCAGGTTGCATCTTGCATACATTTTCTGCTTAGTAAAGGTTTTTGTAACAAATAGGAAAAGCAACAAATGCATAAATGAGATGATATTGGTTGGATAGAGAAGCCTCCTGATGCTTAACATGTCTTTGTATCATTTGGCCTCCTGACGGACAAGATGATGTGCAGAGCTATGGTCCTGAATGCTCAAAAGGCAAAAGGCTGGCTCCAGTAGCCAAGTCCTGAGCTTACCAGAAATCCTGTTCACTTCAGGGCCAATGTTCTATTCCTAGGAACAGAGGGAAGGCACCCCCAACAGGAAAATGGAAAACAGCTCTGAGAGAATAGAAATCCAATGTTAAAATTAAGTAAGCAGCTTAAATTAAAAAACAAAACTACATTTCTTTCTAGTTTGCTTTCTGTTGCTGTAATAATACACTGACCAAAACAAACGTGGGGAGAAAAGGGTTTATTTCAGCTCACAGGCTATTATTGTTCATCATCAAGGAAATCCAAGGCAGGAGCTCAAAGCAGGAACCTGGAGGCAGGAACTGGAGTCAGAGCGTGGAGGAACTGCTTACTGGCTTGCTCACCTGCCTTTGTTATACAGCCAGCCCACCTGACTGACCGGAGCTGGTGGGCCCACCCTGGGCTAGGCCTTCCTATGTCAATTAGCAATCAAGAAAATACCCCACAAACACTTCTACAGGCCAATCTGATGGAGGAAGCTCCTGAGTCAGTGGTCCCTCTTCCCAGGTGTGTCAAGTTGACAACCAAGATTAGTCATCACAAAATATATCTGAAATAAGTACTGTTTTCCATATGTTAGAAAAAAATAAATACAGCATTTTAATGTGCAAGGAGTTTTTTTCTTTTCAAAATCTGAGTATATATTTTCTTAGACTGATCTGAAACTGTCCACTACCTGAACTGTTATTGAGAGTAGCGTGCACTGGGTGCTGCCCTACTTCCTTGTTCTAATTACCCCAGAAATTCCCCATACCATATTGCTATTTTAAAAAGGTAAATATGCCGAGTCTACATCACATTGTAAAGCCTCAGTGAACTTTTTCTCTTATGGGCAGAAGAGTCTCATACTGTTTATGAAGAATTTAACTAGTCATTTCAATTTTAAAATAGCATTATCTTCCCATTTCATTTTATGCAAAATGAAAAAGACAAAATCCTGACTTAATTATTATTTAGAGTGTTAATAGAGGTTTTTAAATATGCAGGAAGAAGATTTTTTTACCTTACAATACTAAACTATGCCAGTTTTAAAAATAGTTGAAGTATAATAATCTTTCTCTTAAAAGCATTTTAATCTTATTATTTAATGAACCTTATGTCATTTTGGAATTCACTACCCTTGGGCATTATTAATACCTAATTTCCATAGTTTAGTACAGTCTCAGAAGAAACATTAGTGACAACAGTGATAAATAAGAATATGTAAGACAGAGAGCAAGCAAATCCAGGCACTGTGCCTGCTGCTGCTCTCACAGAGCCCGCAGGAAACCGAGGCAAGGACTCCACAGTCCCAGTCAGTCAGAGGCAAGCCAAGTTTAGGAACTGAGATTAAGCTTTTAGGAATTCTCACAGTAAAATGATATCAAACTGTTCTAATGCCCTTCCTACAGCTTTGCAGGTTTCACTGTGCTGCCTCACCGGTGGAGTATTTTTGGGAAAACCAAAGGTGAAAACACAATGTGAAGCACGTGTGCACTAAATTACTAACTTTTCAGAGAATATGCACCATTAATCAAAAAAGGGGGAGTGACTGGGGCCAGCAAGATGACTCAGCAGTTAAATACTTCTACACCTGAGTTTGATTCCCAGAGTCCACATAAAGGTGGAAGGAGACAACCAGCCCCACAGAGCTGTCCTCTGACCTCCACAGGTCACCATGGCACACATGCACAGCCACCCCCCCCCCATGCACAACAAGAAATAAAACAAAAATTTTAATGCTGATAATTAAAGTTAAAATCCTCAAGGAAAGGGCTGGGGAGATGGCTCAGTGAACAAAACACATGCTGCATAACCATGAGGACCAGAGTTTAGCTCCCCAGGACCCACTTAAAAGCCTAGCAAGTGCAGCAGCTGCCTGTGATCTCAGCACTCAGGAGGCAGAGACATGGGATGCCCAAGAAAACTGACCAGCCAGACAAGTCAGAATTGGCTAGTTCTGAGTTCAGTGAAAGATTCCGCCTCAGTAAAGTGGGGAGCGATCATGAAGACACCTGACAACAACTTTGGGCTTTCACCCATGTGCGTACACACACACACACACACACACACACACACACGCACGCACACACACAGATATATGTACCTACACATGGAAACACACAGATTATAGGCAAAGCATACACAAGCCAAACTTAGAGTCAAATGTTGAGGAGATGAACACTAATGTAGATGGTGATAATTGGATAGGAGCTGGACCAAGGGGAGGAAGGAAGATTTGCCAAACAAGGGCAGGACTAGAATCCGAAGGTGTCCGTGTAGGCTCAGGAGATGTTGAGCAGAGCTTGATTGGGAAAGAACTGAGTAAGAGACTGGGCAGAAATAAAGCAAAAAGGATGGGCTGAGATTAAGAATCAGATGAGTTTTAACTACTGCTCTGAGCTCCAGGTCGATCGTGAAGGCAGTGAGGGTCCATCATGAGTTCTGAGCAGAACAAGAGATGAGACTCAATGGGGAAGGAGGGATGTGGGGGTGGAGCAAGTACATGAATGTGGAAGAACATCATACAGTGACCTGGCTTGATGGCCATGGTATGTTTATTTCAAAACTCGAAGTAGGAATGTTTTGTATAATGTGTAGCACTCTGTGTCATGCTAGGTGTTGATCTCTGGTCCATGTGTGCATTTGCAAATAAACACTTGATGAAGAACCTGAAATACTTAGAAATGTTTGGTTTAATAAAGCTGTAAGTGGAGTCAAAGATAAGACAATAAATACACTAACTAACTGCTTCACTTCACAGTCATATTACAAAACCTCACAGTCATATTAAGAAGAGCCATGGTACAGGGATACTAGCTTTGGTTAAAACAGTGTCCAAGAAAGAGATGAAGCAGAGAAGAAACGACTGTTTCAAGGGCAGCAGTAATCCTGGTCTCTACTGTGGTTCTGTTCCTTGTTCCTGCTTCAGTTTCTGTCAAATAATGTCAACTTAAAAATGTTTTAGGAAAACTTAAGATCTGCAGAAATGATCCAGGACAACCAGGGCTGGAGCCAGGCCATCAGAGATGTGGACACAGGTGTCCAGTGTCAGGGGACACAATGGCCTCTGTTCACAAGCACCACCTGTCACCAGTATTCTGACCTGGGCTAACCTCCTCTGAGTTTTCTGGCTGAACCCTCCATTTTTTAATGAGGAGCACTCACTCAACACAAGACATATTTATTTCAGGATACAATCTCCAATCATTGACCAAGGTTTCATCACATCACATGATTAGCCATTAGTTTTCTTCAATCAAGTTTAGACTAAATGTCAGACCACAAAACACACTGTGATGATTATACCGTGATTTTATTTTGAAAAAGATTTATGTTTTAATCAGAGGAGATTAATTGCTTCCTCTTTCTGGTGTAAATAAGACTTGTAAACCCTGTTCAAGCAATTTAACATGAGTGATAGATGATTAGACTTCTTTTGCCTACTTTGGGACTATCAGTCTGGCAATTACATGTACACCAAGCGTTAAGGATGATGTGTTTCTGGCTTTTGTGTGCTTTAGACATTAATAATGGCTTGCTTCATAGAATAAATACTCCTAGACCATAGTCATTTCTTCCTGCTACCCTTATAGTCTAACTTTTCTCCCCCCGTGATAACATATTTTAACACAGTGCTTTATAAGGGCTGTGGAATTACAGACTCATACACAGGACTATACTGCACTGGGTTCCTTCTCAATGTGTCTTTTCACAGATCTTAACTACAAGCTCCACTATTCTGTACCTCATACTAGAATATTCTGGTATATTTTGAGTCAAGGTATTGGAAATAGATCATTTGTCTTTTTATGCTATTAGAGGAGACTAATCATAAAGCTAAGGAAGACATTAATGATTTCCGTTCTTGTCCTCCCTTGCTGCCTTTGCTGTCTCACACACAGCCTAGTTTCCAGCAGGGTGTATTACAAGAGGTTTCCATATTGTAGGATAGTGATTATTAATATGTTTTTAAATGTGAAGAGCTCTCTTTAACATCAGAAATGTTTTTCACATTCCCCACATTATGGTAATGATTTCTTAGATAAAATACATGATTCAAAAGCTACTTGATTTTAAACTTTGAAAAAGATCTCCATTTCATTATTAAAATACATAGTTTCATAAAGAAAAATTCATTTTTAATGCAATTGACATTAAGATGTTTGCACATCTGTTTCTAATCTCTATATATCTGATTATTACTAGTCACAGTCAGTTACTTTCTGAGCTCCTTGGCATCTGAGC
>NW_008329666.1:993616-993817 GCF_000622305.1 Nannospalax galili
CAGTAATCAGTTGTCAATATTCCTTTGGATAAGATTGGGGTCTGCTGTTCATTTTCCCAGTTCTTTGCTGTGTTACTATGTGGGAATCCCTTTGGCCACCCTGGCCAACAACTCAGAAGGAGGTATCGCCTGTCTGGCCTTGTTGCTTGCTATGTAGCCTTTACCTATACATATGGACTCTTATGAAATTATATTGGCCCC
>NW_008329666.1:994413-994663 GCF_000622305.1 Nannospalax galili
TCTTGTATCGTCTCCCCCCTCTATCATGGTTTTCCCACTTAAGGTGCCCCCACTTCCCCCCCTTTCTTCCTTACTAATACCCTTACTCCTATGATCCTACCTCTGTTGAGCTCTTTCTTTCCCTTCTTTAAAAACTCATTTAATTTTATGCCTTATAGGGTTTGTACGGAGTACAATATTGTATAACTGTATTAATTCAACTGTAAACCTAGTAATTTACAGCCAATTTTGAAAGAGAAGCATCTTAGCT
>NW_008329666.1:995071-997029 GCF_000622305.1 Nannospalax galili
ATTCAACCCTAATCCTAAAAATTTACAGCAAATTTTGAAAGAGATGCATCTTAGCTCAGAAAATTGTTATTGAATATGTCAATGCTGTTACAATGAAAGGCTTCTTCTAAGTATGTGGTTATTAAATAAATAATAAACTGGAAAAAAAGCTACTTGGTATTCAAAAGCTACTTGGCTCCTATAGAGTAGCTACCTAATACATACTTCCTGTGCTGGCTTCACAATTTCAAACCTAGTACTTTATTCCAACTGGAATATTGTATCCAATTCATGAGCTATTCTGAAGTACATAGAATTTTCTTGGGTTCTTTTGCTATTGATCCCTAATTTCATTGCCTTTACTCTGGTATTTGCTGATTGTATAACAAATGCTCAGTTTCCATTAATCTTCCATGTGAGTTTGAAAAAGGTTGGGTTCCTCCAGCTGATGGGTGATAGACTCTCAAAAAACTAGTCTGTTTCATGGTAGGTTAGACACAGTCTGGGACATGTTGCGAGCCATTTAAGGAAATGATATTTTATATTACACTCTGTAATTAGTGCAAAGAATCTTGATTTTTGTTTACTACTGGAACTGTTTGCAATTCACCATTTTTATTTGCATCATGATGCATAGTTCCTGCATGGTGAGATGCACATTCTTGTGATCATGGAGAAAATATTTTTGAATGCATTTTGACAGCTGGCCATAGTGATGTGCACCTGAAATCCCAGCATTCCAGAGGCTGAGGAAGGACAGTTTCAAGTTTGAGGCCAGCCATGGAGAGATGGCACAACACTGATTTTTTTATTTTTTGTTTTGTTTTAAAAGTGTAATTACCTCTCTCTGACCCACAGGCCTCTCTCCTGGCTTGGGTCCTATACCATCCCTTGTCTTGGTGCCCCAGGCATAGGGGGAACCACCACTGCTTCCTGATCCTTTGCATCCAGACCAATCCAGTTCCTTCTGGGGTCCAGGAGCCCTCTGGGCCTGGCCCGGCCCTCACCTCGCTCTGCTTCCCTGGTCTGCACAACCTGCCAGCCTCTCTTGCGGGAGCCCTCAGGACCCCTCCCTCACCTCCCTCAGCTTCCCTGGGCTGCACAACACACCAGCCTCTTTCCTGGATGCCAGGGCTGACCTTTCCACTTCCTGATCCTTGGAATCCAGACCAAGCCAGTTCCTCAGTGCAGTCCACAGGAGCCCTTGGGGCCTCTTCCTGCCCCCATGTCCCTTTGCATCTCTGGGTAGCATGGCCACAAGCTGCCCTAGACCAGCATCTTTCCTGGGCCCTGCTTCCAGGCCAGCCCAACCCCCAAATTCCTGAGGCCAAATCTTTCCTGGAGGGATCCAGACCTTAGGAAAAAGCCGGAGAGCATCTAATACTCGTCTGACTTGGGCCTCTGTGGGAACTCCAGAACACAAAAGCAATCTGGCCACTCCAATATAAAATCAAAAGAGAGAACCAGAAGCTTAAAGGAACGAGCCTTTCATGCCCCAAAAGGAAACCACAAAGACACATAAAGTTTACAAAAAGAAGCAGACCTAAACTTGAAGGCTTGAGTCTCACACAAGAATCAGAAACTACAAAAGAAATTCACATGTCAAAATCACAGAGAAAAAAATAATAACATGTAAAACCAAAATAACATATTCCCACCAAATACCAAAAGTTCTCTAGAAGAGTACAATAAGAATGCCCTAGAGATAATGCAGGACATGGAACTCAAAAGAACAATTATAAAAATGATAAAAGAATTCAGTGAATATAAGAACACACAAAGAAATCAAATAACTGAAGGAAGATAGGGATAAACTTCTGAATGAATTCAGAAAAGAGCTAGAAATATTGAAGACTACTCAGGCTGAAATGAAGGAAGTGAAATACTCATTAAGCCAATTAGAAACGACAAGAGAAACCTTCAGCAAAAGTATGAATGAAATGGAAAACAGAGTATCAAGACTGGAAGATAAAGTGGAT
>NW_008329666.1:997858-1001883 GCF_000622305.1 Nannospalax galili
TTTCAAGCATATAGCTCTAGGAAGAAATCAGGTGTTGCAATTCTAATATGTGACAGAATGGACTTGAAACTGAAACTAGTCAGAAGAGATAAAGAGGACCACTTCATTCTGATCAGAGGAACAATAAATCAAGAAGATATTACAATCATGAACATACATTCACCAAACTCTGGTGCACCCAACTTCACAAAAACCCAGATTTTAAGACCCAGATTAATCCCAACTCATTAATAGTAGGGGACTTCAATACCCCCCTGTGTCCATTAGATAGGTCAACAGGGCAGAGAGTTAACAGAGAGACATCTGAATTAAACAATACCATATATCTAATGGACTTAACAGACATCTACTGAGAATTCCACCCAAGCACCAAAGGACTTACTTTCTACTCAGCACCCATGGAACCTTCTCCACAATCGGCCATATACTGGGCACAAAACAAACCTCAACAAATACAAAAAGACTGAAATAATTAAATGCATTCTATAAGACCATAATGCAATAAAGCTTACAATCAACACTGGAAGAAGCCCTAATCACCACATGAACACATGGAGATCAAACAACACACTCCTGAATGGTGAATGGGTCAAAGGAGAAATTAAGAAAAAAATAAAAGTATTCCTGAAACTAAATGAAAAGGATAATAAAACACAACAAAACCTCTGGGACCCCCTGAAAGCTGTCCTAAGACGGAAGTTTATAGCTCTAAGTGTCTACATCAAAAAATCGGAAAGAACACAAATAAATGACTTAACATTGCAACTTAAGACACTTGAAAACAAAAACAAATGAAACCCAAACCTGGCAGACAAGAAGAAATAACAAAAATCAGGGCAGAAATTAATGAAATTGAAACAAAGAAAACAATACAAAGAATCAACAATTCCAAGAGCTGGTTCTTTGAAAAGATAAACAAGATTGACAGACCACTAGTGCAGTTAACCAAAAGAAAGAAAGAGCACCTCCAAATCAACAAAATCAGAGATGAAAGGGGAAACATCACAACAGACACCAGAAAGGTACAGGACATTATAAGGGACTAAACCAAGAAGAGATTAATAGGTTAAACAGACTCATAACTCAAAAAGAAATTGAAAGAATAATATATAACGTCCCAAATTAAAAAAAAACAGGACCAGATGGATTCACAGCAGAATTCTATCAGACATTTAAAGAAGATCTACATATAATACTACTTAATTTATTCAAAAAGATAGAAATTGAGGGAGAACTTTCAAATTCCTTCTATGAAGCCACCATCACTTTAATAGCAAAGCCAGGTAACGATACAACCAAAAAAGAAAACTATAGACCAATATCCTTAATGAACATAGATGCAAAAATTCTCAACAAGATACTTGCAAACCGCATACAGACACATATTAAAATGATTATCCACCATGACCAAGTTGGCTTTATCCCAGAGATGCAGGGATGGTTCAATATACGAAAGTCAATAAACATCATAAATCATATAAATGGTCTCAAAGACAAGAACCACATGGTCATCTCAATAGATGCAGAGAAGGCCTTTGACAAAATTCAACATGCATTTATCTTCAAAGTCCTAGAGGGAATTGGACTGGAGGGAACATACCTCAGTATAATTAAAGCCATATATAACAAACCCACAGCCAACATCATTCTAAATGGAGAAAAACTGGAAGCATTCCCATTGAAATCAGGAACCAGACAAGGCTGCCCACTATCTACACTTCTCTTCTCAACGTAGTACTTGAAACTGTAGCAAGAGCAATGCAACAAAAGCAGGAAATTAAAGGAATTGGAAAAGACGAGATCAAATTATCCCTTTTTGCAGATGATATGATATTATATCTAAGAGACGCTGAAAATTCCACCAGAAAACTCCTAGAAATTATTAACACATTCAGTAAAGTGGCAGGTTACAAAATTAACCTATAAAAGTATGTAGCCTTTTTATATACCAATAGCAAGAAATCAGAGAAAGAACACAGGGAAACCCCCCCCCATTCACAATAGCTGCAAAAAAAAAAATAAAATATCTCGGAATAAACATGACCAAAGGCATTAAAAACCTCTACAATGAAAATTTTAAATCTTCAAAGAGATTGAGGAAGACATCAGAAGATGGAAGGACCTCTCATGCTCATGGATTAGAAGAATTAATATTGTGAAAATGACCATCCTACCAAAAGCCATTTATAGATTTAATGCAATGTCAATCAAAATCCCCATGACATTTTTCACAGAACTGGAAAAAACATCCTAAGATTCATATGGAAGCACAAAAGACCTCAGATAGCCACAGCAACCTGAGCACTAAGAGCAATGCTGGGGGGATTACTCTACCAGATTTTAAGATGTATTACAGAGCTATAGTCATAAAAACAACATGGTATTGGCAAAAAATAGACACAAAAATCAATGGAACAAAATTGAAGATCCATATATGAGTAATTGCAATTTCAGCCACCTGATATTTGACAAAGGGGCCAAGAATATTCACTGGAGGTAAGACAGCATGTTCAACAAATGGTGCTGGGAAAACTGGATCTCCACCTGTAGAGGAATGAAACTAAACCCCTATCTTTCACCTTGCACAAAAGTCAATTCCAAATGGATCAAAGACCTCAATGTAAAGCCTGAAACTGTGAAACTGTTAGAAGAAAACGTTGTCAAAAACCTACAAGATATAGGTATAGGAAAGGATTTTCTAAACTAGACATCAATTGCTCAGGAAACAAGGGCAAGAATTAACTAATGGGACCTCATTAAACTCAAAAGCTTCTGTAAATCAAAGGAGGCAACTAGGGAAGCAAACAGAAAACCCACAGAATGGGAGAAAATCTTCACCAGTGACACATCCAACAGAGGTTTATTATCCAGAATATATAATGAACTCAAAAAAACAGAGACTCAAGACAAGAGGTAACCCAATTAAAAGATGGGCTAAGGAGCTGAACAGAGAGTTCTCACAAGAAGTAAAAATGGCTCTGAAGCATCTTAAAAGATGTTCAACATCACTAATAATTAGGGAAATGCAAATTAAAACCACTTTAAGATTTCATCTTACCCCAGTCAGACTGGCTAAGATCAAGAGAACAAATGATTGGAAATGTTGGAGAGGATGTGGGGAAAGGGGAACACTCATCCACTGCTGGCGGGGCTGCAAACTTGTTCAACCCATATGGAAAGCAATGTGGAGAGCTCTTAAAACACTAAAAATGAACCTACCATTTGATAGAGTTATACCACTCCTTGGCATATACCCAATGATCTCATCCTATTGCAGAGACACTTGTATATCCATGTTTGTTGCTGCTCTTCTCACAGTAGCTAAGAGATGGAAGTAAACTAAGTGTCCCTCAATTGATGAGTGGATAATGAAAATGTGGTTCATTTATACAGTGGAGTTTTAATCAGCAGTAAAGAAAGATGAAATCATGAAATTTGTAGGTAAATGGATGGAACCAGAAACTGTTTTACTAAGTGAAGTAACACAGAGTCAGAAAAAAAATCGGCATATGTTCTCCCTCATATATGGATCCTAGAACTAAACCCTGATAAGTGATTATGTGTCCAGACATAACTACAGGAACCAGGATAATGGAAAGGAACCAGGGAGGTAAAGGAAAAGAAAGAACCCGAAAGAGAAGAACATTAGGAAACAGGCCTTAATAAGGGAGATATGGATAAAAATTGAGTTTAGTTTAAGGGAGGGGGGAAGGAAGGTTATATAAGGAACCTAGGAGATAACGGAAAAGAAAGAGCTCAAGAGAGGTAGGACCATAGGAGAAGGGTATTATTAAGGGAGAAAGGGGGGAAATGGGGGCACCTTAATTGGGGAAACCATGATGGAGGGGTGAGACAATACGAGAGGTAAATAATGCCTAGCTAGTTTTAAAAACCAGAGGGAACCATATTAGTCCAAGAACCTACTGACAAATTATACATAGCAGATCAAGAAATATATGTCTAGGTAAGATTTATCTGAGAACAATTGGTCTTTGCCCAAGATTTATCTACATGACACACAGTAA
>NW_008329666.1:1002142-1021847 GCF_000622305.1 Nannospalax galili
AGGCAGAACTGGTGAAAAAAAGGAGCCAGGAACTCCTCCCAAGCCCATGTGACCCCTGAGGAACAGATCCTCAAATGACTTTAAGAGTAAAATCAAATTGGCTTATCTGGGCCAACTGTATGGCCTTGTACACCCAAAAGGAAAGTATAACCAAAGATTAAAGGGGCCAATATAATTTTTAAGAGTATATTTGTATACCTAAAGACTGTATAACAAGCAACAATGCCAGATAGGAGATACCTTATTTTGAGTTGTTGGCCAGGGTGGCCAAAGGGACTCCCAGATAGTAACCCAGCGTAGAACTGGGAAAATGAACAGCAGACCCCAATCTTATCTAAAGGAATATTGACAACTGATTGCTGCTAGGTGAGGAACAGCTGACCCTCCTAAAACAAAGACCTCTAGATAGGCTGACTACATTCACCAGATGGACAAGTAGTAGGGAATGGCTGGGGTGCCAACAACACATCAGACAGTAGCAGGGATATCATAGTATAAGGGCTGTAATGGGGGGAGGGAGGCTATGGGAGGGTGCCATCTGGGAAGTAGGTGTATAGTTAAACAAGATGGTTTGGGATGTTCTGTGTGATATACACAAAAAACAATCAACAAATTTTTAAAAGTATATTATATTTGAGGAGAAAGCATGGAAATTTATGTCATGTTAATTAGTAGAGGTGATAAACATTACCATTGAAATCTACCCAATGACTTTATAGACATACACAGGCACCAAGGATCCAAGCGCACTGATTATGACTAGTAATAATCAGATACATGCAGATTAGAATTGCATGTGCTAACATCTCAGTGTTAGTAGAAAAAACAATGAGTCTTTCTGCCAGGAACAATATATTGTAAAATGAAGTGGAGATCTTTTTTAGAGGTTAAAAACGCATTCAAATTTATGTCTTACAGGGCTTATACTGAGTTCAATATTGTATAACTGTATTAATTCAACTGTGAATCTAGAAACTTGCACCCACTTGTGAAAGAGATGTACTCTTGCTTTGGAGTGTGTTACTGAATATGTTAAAGCTGTAATGAAATGCTTCTTCTAATCATGTAGTTATTAAAAGTTTTTTTTTTAAGTGTAATGAACTGGGCATAGCTTTTTTTATTAGTTAAAAGAAAAGCAGTTTTAAATCAAGAAGTCTGCAAATACTACTCGTATTTTGTCATATTTTGAATTTGCAGTCTTTTGTCATCATTATTACTTGTCTTCCAAATGGCTTTACCTGCCATTCTGATAGGTTCTCAGCCTAGCTGACAGAGTGACCTTTATTAAGGTCATATTTGCTCATGTGACTTTCAAATCCTTCAGGTCATGCTCCTTGCCATAACAGTCTCGCTGAGCGCAGTGATGCACCACGGTTCTCACCTTGCTTTATCTCTTATAGGCATTTGATTTGCTCATTTACCCTAATTCTTAAAAAAAATCTCCTGTAGCCTCCTGGTTTACAATTAAGTGTATATACTGACGACTCAGAGATATGTGTTCAGCCCCAGCATTTCTCTGGGTTCCAAGCTCATTTTTTCAACATCCCAAATGCATCCTATTGTAAAGAAGAACCTTGTCTTGTGTCCTCTGACCCTGTTTCTCTCTTAGTCATCACCATCTGAGCTGTACAAGTCAAAACTTGGAAATTTCTCAACACCCTTTCCTCTCATATCCCACAAGCAAGCAATTTCCCATTAGCTCTGGCTTCACAGGGGTCTGCCCTGGGCACCTTCCAGTGTGGTCACTGCTGCTGCCCTTGCCAGTCAGAGCCATCGGTCAGGAGCTCTACTTTGTCTTCTCCTTGACCTTCCTGCTTCCACTGCAATCAGTTCTTGTAGCTGCCATAGCTATCTTAAAAATGTCAGTCACTATCTGTTCTCCAGTTGAAACCATCCCAAAACTCTCAGAACAGTCCATTCAAATCCCAAAGCCCTTTCCTAATGACCTCGGGCTTCTTTGCTCGTCCCTACAGCCTCCTCTTCCTTAGTCATCTTAGACCCTCTTCTTCCTTGACAAGCTGCTCTGCAGATATCCCGGGGCTCAAGTGTCTACTCCGATGTCACTGACTCTGGCTGCTTCTTGTTGATTCTTAAATGATCATTTTATTGGTCAGAAGTTGTTGCAAAGCAAATAGCCACAAGATTCCCAGAAGCAGACAGCAGGACACATGTGGGCCAGCTGTGAGAGTGGGGTTGGGTGTTACTGCCCCTCAAGCTCCAGATCAGTTTGGCTTTTCTCTGAAGTGTGCCTCGGACTTACTCCATGTCTTCATTTTCGTGTTTGTAATATGATGGAATCAGCCTCAAGGGAATGCTTGCTGGGTATAGGCATCAAGCAATGAACAAATGATAAGAATTAAGAGGAAAAGGGATGAATTGATGTAAGAGAAATTAAGAAAATAAATTCACTGCATCTACCTACTTCTGATGTATGGGATGATTGTTCTTGGAACCTGACATAATTATGCCATGTCTTTGGCTTTATCTTTACACGTTCAGATCAGAGAACAGGCACGTGTTTCTCGGGCCTGGTGAATGGTCGCTGTGCACAGGAGCTCCCAGGCAGAATGACAAAAACCCAGTGCTGCTGTGAGCCTGGCCGTTGCTGGGGCATTGGGACGGTTCCAGAGGCCTGTCCTGTCAGAGGATCTGGTGAGTGGCAGGCTGCTGTGCATTGTGGTGTTCGGAAAATCAGAAGCAAGGATGACTGTGGCCTTCTCCTTGAAGGCACTTCATATTTGTATGTTTTTAGTATCTTCCTTGGTAAGTAATTTCGTAGGGAATAGGATGACATTACATATTGGGATCAGTTTTGATAATCGCCAATTCTGGAGCATCAGACAAGTTTCTGAAAAACCACCTTGTTTTATTACACAAATTAAAAAAAAATTATTTCAAATGTGAACGTTTCCATTCCCCCCTCTCACCAGAACCTTAATATCTTTGACTAAGAGATGTCTCACTTCCTTTATATTGTATTTCAGGATTAACATCAATTTATAGTATCCAAGTCCTTGAATATGTATTTTTCCATTCTCATGACCTCTCATATACTTTACCTTTAAATGAATCTTTATTGGGAAATTACCTTGGGATGATAGAGCAGTATTCCTTCTTGTTATGAACAGCATGAATGGTAAAGTACTGCTAATAGTCATTGCACACGTATATTGGTATTTTCTTTTATATTTTTCATGGTTAATCATAAAAGAAATTAAAGTTTATGAAATTTACTTATGAAGACATAATAAATACAGTAATGAAGAAAAAATTCAAAACGCATCCTTCATTCTTTCAAAATCGCTCAGCTCTATACATTGGTTTAAAAAGCAGAGTTAATGTGAAGTAAATAGTTTTGAAACCTTGTACTTTTACTTGTAATACATTGTCATTTTAATTTCATCTAATACAGTGCCTTAATTCTATGAATAATTAACAGAATAAGGCAGTTACTATATTCTTGCTTCTCTTTACTTAATTTTGATGCTTGTACAAAGAAGTAAGATTTTAAGTCTACTGGATAGTGTCTACTGTGAAAGTCCATGTTAGAAACAATATTATTCTGAAATCATATTAACATCTAACCTTTAAAAAGAAGAAAGACATGAAAATTGGGTAGGCCTAACACTGATGAGAATTCAAGCAAAGCCAAACATGTAGGATAAATTAGCTAAGGCTTTTTCACCTGCTCAAGTACGTTTCTTACATTCGAGGTTATGCCTGGAATTTTATGAGTTATACTTACGGGCACAAAGGATTCTTTGTTCACATATAGCTTAGTTAAACCACTGCAGCGTGTAAGCTTTAACTATTTTAAAGCACCTATGTCTTTTCCTTGCTACTTATAGTATTGAAAACAAGACAATAACCTATTTATTCATACTATATGGAACGAGTGAACTGAAATGATCTATGACAACTACTTTTATTGTACAAAAAAGTCTTATATTCAATTTGAGTTTAACCAAAATCTGTTCTTGTAGAGGAACACCGAAGACTGTGCCTGGAGGGACTTCCAATGGGCGGGATTCCAGGAAGTGCTGGATCCGGACCTGGAGGCACTGGGGGCAATGGCTTTGTCCCAAATGGCAACGGCTATGGCCCAGGAGGAACGGGCTTCCTCCCCATCCCTGGAGGCAATGGCTTTTCTCCTGGTGTTGGGGGAGCTGGAGTGGGGGCCGGGGGCCAAGGGCCCATCATCACTGGACTAAGTAAGTGACCACATTCCCCGTGGATTCCTGAGATTTTTGCCTCAAGTGCTGTCAGTAGCTAACACTCATTTTATTTTTCAAATGGTGCATGTAAGTAAACCTACTTCAAGGTCTAAAGTATAGTGATAAGAAAATGTTCTAGGAAAATGTTTACCTGTTTGGTATACCTTTGATAAATTATTAAGAGTATATGATTCGGGTTCTTGGAAAATACAAATGTGAGTGCGTGAATATCCAATCCAGATGACACCACCAGAAAGCATGCTTTGAAACGCTCCAGTGGAGGTCATTTGGCCTGTTTGAGCTCCCTAGTCATGCATCTCTTGAATCAATTTCCGAAACATTTTCCCAACCAAGATAAACTAAGTCTTGAATTGTGCCTGTCCAAATATTGTAATGCACATATCCTTCTTTTCCTCACCCCACCCCCTTTGGTTGTTAAATTGCTTTAGAAATTGATAAACCATCTGCTTCAGACTAGAATTAGCATTCCTGTACTTGACATTTAAGTTCAGTCTTTAAGAGTGCTGCTCTTGCTAATAATGTTTAATGATGTCCCACAGTGTTATGTTTGTTCTTCTTGGCAGACAGCCTATTTGCTACATGTAAATATTCAGCAAGTTACAAAAAAAGAAACAGAAAGCACTCAAATGTATGGTAGTGCATTCCTGAGACTTTAAAGACACAGACAGCATTTCCACATGCACAACTTAACAAATGCAACTTGTAGCCATGTGTTTCAATTATATTTTTTAAGACCTTCCTTCTTAAAATTTAATAAAAAAGCAAAGATAACAGGATAAATGTGAGTAAAGTACCATGATGTGAATATATAGAAAAAAAAATATATATATACATATATACATTTTCATATATATGAAAATGCTATCATAGAACTCAGTGTCTTACATCATAACTAAAGAATGAATAAAATTACTAAAAACTAAATAGAAAAAATTTTCAAAATAAAATAAAACTTAGCCTCCCCCAAATAAAATATAATTTAACAAAGTATAGAATAGCATAGGTTTCTGACATACACTTGATTAATGTTATTAACCTTTTTAAAAATCAACCTGAAGGAAACAGTACATGTTGTGGTGAGTAAATACGATTGTGCTTTAATTTTGCATAGCGATTCTAAACCAGACAATGGATATCTGTAAACACCATGCTAACCTGTGCCTCAATGGACGCTGCATACCTACTGTTTCCAGCTACAGATGTGAATGCAATATGGGTTATAAGCAGGATTCAAATGGGGATTGCATAGGTGAGTTCACAATTCTTTAATCTTCTATGTTTTCAAATAACTGTTAGACTATAAGAAAAATTCAGCTGAATATGATTTTTAATGTCTTTTAAAGTAAAATTAATTTCTGTGCTGGCTCTCCAGTGTGTGTGCTGTTCCATGTATGCCAGGACCCCTTAACCTGTTGCTGACCTAGATCACTTCAAGAATTTCCCATCCTCACCCTTCCTAAATGTGATTCCTGTCTCTGACTCTCTTGCCTTTATTTTAAGAGTTGCTTATTCTTTATATAATTTAAGGATTATAAAGTGTCTGACAGTGAATATAGTTTTAAAACAAAATTCATTCAATCCATTGAAGATGACAATGGGTTACTAAATACAAATATGCAGCATTTGAGTCTCAGACGCATTTAAACTCTGAAATATCATTGGCTATATCTATTGATAATTGACTTCTTAAATAGTGAATATGGAAGGCTGGAGAGATGGCTCAGTTGGTAAAGTCTTTGCCCTGTAAGCTTGATGACCTGAGTTTGGATGCCCAGCACCCACATGCAAAGTGCCAGAACAGCACATGTTGGTAATCCCAGCACTGTGGAGACACAGCAGGGGATCGGGACTTGTTGGTGAGAGACCTTGTCTCAAAAAGGAAAAGTTGGAGAGTAATTGAGGAAGACACTGGATATGGACCTCTGGCCACCATACATACCTGCACATGGAGCAGCAGGTAAAGGAACCTGCCAGTCAAGCCTAATGGTCTTAGTTTGATCCCTGGAACCAATAGTAGAGAGACAGTTTGACTTACAAAGGTTTTCCTCTGACCTTCACATGTGTTCTGTGGCATGCCCATGCACACACACAATAATAAAAAATAAAAGAACAATGAGAGTACTGGAGAGATGGCTCAGGGGTTAAGAGTACTGGCTGCTCTTGCAGAGGACCCGGGTTCGGTTCCCAGCATCCATATGATGGCTAAAAACTGTCTTAACTCTAGGTCCAGAGGATCCAGTGCCTCCTTCTGGCCTCTGCAGGCATTCCACATACATGGTGCACTTACATACACAAAGACAAAATAGTTATACACAGAAAAATGGATAAATCAAAAAGGTAAAAGAGAGTACAAATGAGAACCCATGAAGTTCCTCTGTAGTAGAATATTTATCTGACATGTACAACACCCTGGGCTCAATCCCTAGCACTGCAATAAATAAATACAACAAACTAAATTAAATTAACTTTTCTTGGGTTGAACTCCTAGTACTACAAGGAAGAAAAGAACAGTGAACATACTGAGGCCTGACACTCCCTGAGTGGTTGCTGGCACTTAATGGTTGCTGGGGGGAGAGACTCATTTTCATCAGTGACATACCCGCTGGAAAGTGGCCCATGCTACAGTACACAGCCTTCCACCCTTGCTAATGCAAGTAACCCTAATTCAATTAGACTAAATGCAATGAGTCTCTCTCTCTCTCTCTCTCTCTCTCACACACACACACACACACATACACACACACACACACACACACACACACACACACGACATTGAAGTTGAAGAGGACTTAATGGGAAGAAATTGGAATTCAGCAGCAGAGGGAGGTGGAAATGAGGGAGGATATCCGGCATGAAAATGACTAAAATGCACTACATACATGTATGAAACTCAATTTTTTAATTAAAATAATTTTTTTTAATGTCAGTAAGATGGCTCAGTATGTATAAGCGCTTACCCTGCAACCCTGACCACCTAAGTTGGGCCCCTGGAATCCAGATAAAAGAACAGGACCAAGTTAACAAAGTTGTGTGCACCATAGTGTTTGCACATACACACACACACGTGTACACACACACACACACACACACACACAAAATAATGCATAAAATAAGATCTTTAAAATTGTTATAAGGGTCTGGAGAGATTGCTCAGCTGTTAAGATGACCATACTTTGGGTTCCAGCACCCATGTCAGGTGGTTCAGAACCTTCCATACCCCCAGTTTCAGGGGATCCTATGCCCTCTTGGGGCCTCTGAAGGCACTCATACACATGTGGCATACACTCCTGCAGACACACACACTTAATTAAAAATAAAGCTTATAATTTTTAAATGATAAGAATACAATCATTGTATATTAACATAAGCACCATGCTTATGAAAACTATGTCTTCTAAAAACAAAATGAAAATTATATTTTCTAAAGCAAAAATAAAAACCTAGATTCTACATATCTATCTGTGTTTAATCTGCTGGGGTATGTTGCTGGAAAACTATAATGAATTCAATTTCGAAAAAATCAATATTTAGGAGAGTGGAGGAATATCTAAAAGACTTTTTACAGAATTGTGATATTCTTTGATATTTCACTAAAACTCAGTGAGCAGCAATTCTTAAAGCTCACTTGCAATGTGGAAACAGAAGCCACATCAATAAACCTTTTGCTGGGGGCTGGAGAGATGGCTCAGCAGTTACAAGCACTGGCTGTTTTTGCAGAGGACCCAGATTTGGTTCCCAACACCCACATGATGCTTCAGAACTGACCATAACTCCAGTTCCAGGAGAATCTGAGGCCTCTTCTGACCTCCGTGGGCATTGCATGACACAGGTACACTTACATACATGCAGGCAATACACTCATACACATAAAAATGAAAAAATAATAAAATATTTTAAAACCTTACATGCTGTTGCATTGAGTCCGCTGGCTTCTTTTGTCTTTTGAATAGAGTTAGCAATCATTGCGTATCATTAGAAATATAATGGCTCACTCTGTTGCATAGCATTCCAAGGTCAACACATTTTCACTATTATAAAACATACTAGTGTAGTCACCTTCAGAGTCATTAGAAATGCTTGTGTTGGGAAATTGAGAGTGCTCTGTTTTAATTCTGTCACTTTTAAGTTTGAGTGTTAACTTTAGCATCAACTAGACTTTGTTATTTCTTTAAAGTGACAGAGTCCTTTTTTTAAAAAAGAAAATGTCTACCAAATTCACACATCTGTAGAATTGTAATTTTTATGTCAGGTAATCTTCAAGTAAAACTAGTATTCATAGACACTTGAGATAGTTCAGTCAAGCAACTGTGTAATACAAATTACTTTCATCCGAGATTTTTTAAAGTATACGAACAGGCCAAGACTTGTTACGAGTAATTTGTACTTTCTCTCAAATGATGCTCTTAGTGAGCACGTCTTTTATTTTCTTTAACTTGCTGTGAGTCCTTGACAGCTTGGCACTGCCTTAATTTGTGCTCATCATCACCATTGCTTTGCCCTGTCACTCCAAATGTTAGCACAGAGCAGAAGGCAGGTACCATCTTCCTGTGATTATGAAAACAGCTTTAAATCAAGGAGCTCTGGAAAACCCAGTGGCTTCTGGGAACCCACAGACTAGACCTTGAGAACAGCTAGCATGGACAGCCCTCAGCTTTATTTTCAGTCATATATGAAATGTTTGATGGTGAGAGAGTTGGATGGAACTCAGGAGTTATTGTCTCATGAACTAAAGAGTAGGCTTGGAAGATCTGAATCCTCAAGTGCTGTCTTAACCAGAGTCATAAAATGTTGTGAAACGGAAGACAATGAGAGACTTCTAATTTTTGCAGTAGTTAATGACTACATTATTATCTTGGTTAAATTAGAAGTTCCTTAGGGAGCTAAAAATTCCATATATAGCACATCTCCTTTCTCTGCTCAGGTTCTGAACCAGTGGAGAGACAAACAAACAGCCTATTCCGTATATACACTTCTTCGTGGCTTTTAAAATCAGTTTATCAGTTAATTATCCCCAACAAACAAAAGGCCTTTTGTGGTTTGGATTGGGATGTTGTAAATTCAATAGATTAAGAATTGACCTTTTAGTTATGCTGTAGCTAACAGTTTGTAAATGTGGTGCATCTATCCATCTTTTTAGTCTTAATTCTCCCAGAAATGTTTTGTAGCTTTCAGTGTACAAGTCTTTCTTGTTTATGCTTCATTATACCTGAATATTTAAATTTTAGCATTCAAATAATGATATTTCATTTCAATTTACCTCATTTTTTAAAATTTGAGCATCTTTTTTTTCTGTTTATTGCTCTGGTTAGACACTGATACAGTGGTGAACAGAAACAGTGAAACTGGATATTCATGTCTCTCATCTAAGGGGGAAAGTGTGTTTGACCATTTAGTATGGTGTTGGCTATACAATTGTTGACTGTGTCCTATATCAGATTGAGGAACTCCCTGTCTTAGTGTGCTGAAAAATTTATCAAGGGAGATATTGGATTCTTTCAAGTGATTTTTCTGCCTCTACTGATATGAACACTTTAATTTTGTTTCTTAGTTTCTTAATATGGTTAATTATTTGCATTTCCAGGATAAACTCTTGATCGGGATTTGATATTCTTTTTATGTGTTTCTGGATTTGATCAGCTAAAATTTTATTTTACAATTTTTGATTCTGTGTTCATGAAATCTAATAGTAAATATTTGATTTGCTTAATATGTATTTGCCTGTTCCTGATACTGACACAGGGGAGAAATGGAGTCCCTTTGTCAGAGTCCTTGGTCTCATTCATTAAAGAACTTAAGAATGGTCTCAAACGAAAGTTTTAGGACAATTTTATTAGAATTTAAAGAATAATCCTTAGTGAAGGCAAGCCATAAATATCAGCAACTGCCTTGAGAAGGATAATAGAGGGAAGAAGGAAAAAAGCTATGTAGCCATGCTGGTTTAGAGCCAGCATGGAGGTCTGACACGTGGCGGTCAACCACATGGCAGGGAGGGGAAGAGAACTTTAGAGAGGAATGGGAAAAACCCAAAACACTGGGGCAGCCCCAAGTATAAGGGAAAGCATAGTTAGAAAAGATACAACAAAGAAAAGGGGAAATCAGAAAAATGGGCAAGACAGGAAGAGCCACAAGGCTGTGACCACAATAACAGGGTGGGGATTCTGGGCAGGAAAAGTTCACCATCTCGTTAATGCTCTAGATGTTTTACCTATTTCATTAGTATGACTTAAGGTGAACCTGCCTTCCTAAGGGTGGTCCCATAACCAGGAGGTTTGGCAAAATTGGAAAGCTGGCTCTTTATCCAGGCAGAGATTCTTATACTCTTGACCTGTTTTAAGGGGTTTTCCTGCCACTATAACATTACCATGGTTGTGCTGGCCTCAAATTGAGTTCAATAATTTCAAATCTCTAGAATTTGGGCATTGGTAGAAATCACCAATAAAACTTCTAGCCATGTTTAAGTGTATCTTGTGTGTGTGTGTGTGTGTGTGTGTGTGTGTGTGTGGTCTCATGTAGCCCAGGCTGTCTTCAAACTCTCTGTGTAGCTAAGCCTTGCCTTAAATTCCTGAGTGCTGGGATTACAGGTGTCCATGCACCACTATACCCAATGTAATGGAGAATATTTTTGAGAGAAGTTTAAAGATTTAGTTTCTTAATAAATGTAGGGCTATTTGAGTTATGTCTTTTTGTTTGTTTGCTTGCTTGCTTACTTGCTTGTTTTTCAGATAGGGTCTCTCTGTAGCCCCACCTGGCCTGGAACTCACTATGTAGACCAGGCTGACCTGAATCTCACAGAGCTCCACCAGCCTCTGCCTCCCAAGTGCAAGAGATTAAAGGCATGCGCCACCATGCCCAGTGGTTACGTCTTTCTTGATCTAGTTTTGGTGTTTTACGTCTTTCAAGGAACTTATATAAATCATCTAGGTTCTTAAATTTATTGACATGAAGTTGTGCCTTCTTTTCCTATAGGATCTGCAGTGGGATCGTCTCTGATATTGGTAACTGATGTCTCTTTTCTCTACTCTTTCTCTCTTTTCTAGTTCATCAACATATTGATTCTTAATATTTTTGGTCTTCTATTTACTTGAACTGTCACTTGGTCTCTTTTTAGTTTGTTTGGGTAAAAGCTGAGATTATTAATCTGCAATGCATTTTCACTTAAATACTTCCTTGAAATTGCATCATACAAATTTTGATAAGTTGTTTTCATTGTTGATTCATTTCAAAATACTTTCCTACATTCTTTTCATTGTTTCTATGCAAGAGTTATTTGGAAATTTTTTATTTCATCTCCAAATATTTGGAGATTTTCCAGAGACCTTTTAAAATTTAATTTTAAATAATTGAGGATTATAGCTTTTATAAATTGAGTCACTAATACTTGCTTTATACCCATATTGTGGTGTTTGTTGGTAAATGCTTAATTTTACATCTTGTAGTACTGATACAAGTCCACTTACCCTTTATTAATGACTAATCTTGCATTAATGCTAATATATTTCTCCATCTATAAAATTTCAATTGAGATATCTTTATATATTCCATGTGTAATTTTTAAATCTTTAAGTTGTGCCAATTGTTTTTATTTCCATCTTTAAAAAATTATAAAATGTTTCTATTTTCATAAAATATAAGTTGATGGTATTTAGATCCCCTCCCCTATCTGCACCTCCCCTTACTGCTCCCACTCAATTTAATGCACTCTATTATGTATATAATATGGCCTACCTGTGTCCCACATGTCCTTCAGTGTGGGTTCATCCATTGGATCCTTATTAACTTAACAGGAATCCCATCCCTCTAAGCAACCTCTCCCCCAGTCCCAGCAGCCATCAGTTACCAAAAGTTCCTTAGGCTGGGTTGGGGTTTCTTTCTGACTTCCTCATATCCAAGCTGGGATTTTGTCTGGTTTGAGCTTGCACAGGACTTGTGCATGCTGTCACCATTGCTGTGAATTCATATGTGTAACTTCCCAGCTGTCTGGAAAACTCTGTTTCCTGTGGTCATCTACCACCTCTGACTCTCATAGTCTCCCTTCTTCCACAACGATCGTTGATTCTCAGGAGGCAGAAGTTTGAAATAAGTGTCCTGCTTAGTGATAAACGTTATGTAGCCTCATATTCTCTGCACATTGAACAGTTGTGGGTTTTTGTGATAATCATCATCTGCTGCATAAAGACACTTCCCTGGTGAGAGTTGAGAGATGCATTAATCTTATGTGTAGAGATTGCTTTGAAAATGTGCCACTTAGAGCTAAGCATCTCATGTCTGCATTTGACCAGTTGTGGAACTTTGTAATAGTCTCCATTTGTTGCATGAAGAAGCTTTTTTGATGAGTGGTGCGAGGCATACTTGTCTGTAAATATGAGGATGCATATTTAGAATACAGTAAGAAATTACATTGGTCTAGGGATGTGGCAAAAGTAGTTTTTTCTCTAGGATCTACGACCTCTCCAGCCATGTATATTTGACGTTTACAGTACCACACCTGAGTTCCCTCCCATTGAGTGAGCTTTAAGTCCAGTTAGATAGCTGTGCCAAAGATAAAAGTGCCACTAATGCACCAATAGTGATAGTTTGCTGGATCAGTTGTTTATTAGGCTTGACAGCTGGGTTGGACCATTGATTGGTTTTCTCCCATAGCAGCTTGTATAGTATGCTCTGATACCATGAGAGCTGGTCTTCAGGGAGACAGTTTCCTGGTCAGTTCCAGCTCCATTACTTCAAGTCCTGTGTCTGAAGTGTGGCCTGTCTTCAGCAATAAGGTCTTACCTCCAAATTCTAGGATGCAATCAAGGGCTGTGGCAATTGCCGTGTTATTTTGGAAGGCTCATGGACTGCTCTGACCCACAACTTAGTTTCTCCTGCCTGTAAATTGTTGAATGACAAAACTGCCCTAGATCTTTGGGGCTTCTGCTAGATATCTGTTAAAACAGCATAGCATAAAGGTAATAGCTATGTTAAAAGCCAAAACACAAGAGAAACAGAATCAGACCCATCTTGCTCCTAGGAAACTTATCTCTACAAGACCTGAAAAATACATACTTACCCATATTTTTCTCTTCTAATTTTACTCTTAAAAATGAAATTCTGAAACTCCTAGTTTCTATGTAAGTCAAACTGTTGCCAATAATTGTTTTAACTCATATCATTTTATTTGGGGACAATAAGAAATGAATTCTTTCTTTTTGCTCCATGGGTAATACTGGAAAAAATATATTTCCTAAATTTATATGTAAAATATCTTTTAAGGGAAAATTCCTTAACCCTAATAGTGTTTGCATTTTCACAATTCTTTCATTTGTTTAAATAGCTTAGAATGCCTATGAATTTTTCTTAACAATACTCAGTCCCTAATGAAAATATAGGAAAAGTCAAAGTGTAGTGAGTATAGCAGTTGATCAGTGACTATAAGAGTTGAATATTTCTGTTCTTTTAAGCCGGATAAATGTGATCACCTTGTAGTACTAGGATGTGAGACTCAGAATAAAGAAGAGGCATGAAATGTTTCAAGGATAATTATGATGATTTTTAATTATTCTAAAACCAAATCTCTGGGAACCGAGACTGTAACTCACTGATGAAGTGCTCGTTTACATGCGTATGACCATGAAATGAAGATGAAACTTAAAATGTTATAATCCTGTTAAACAAACAGAAAGCAACAAATGAGTTTTAAAAGGCACTTGGTGTTCTAAAGCCGCTGTGGTGCTTGGTGATTGGTTTGATTGCCAATGAAGAAATAAAAAGAAATAAACGAATATATCCTGTCTGTGGGATGGACCCTTGAAGAGGACTCTGGTGGCCTAGGAAACAGTGATGAATTACCATTGAAATAGCAAAGTAGCTGGATGAGCTGTCATGCAAAAGCAGCCTTAGCAGGTTCTTAAAGTGAAAGGGGTCCAGCCAAGCAACATTGTGGCTTCCCAGTTTATCTAGAGAGAGGACTTTGGATGCTTGAGTTCTGATGCTCTTCACTTAAAAACAGCTTTGCACTGAGGCGTCCACTGAGATATGACTATGACACACTGGTCACTGTTGGAATTCAATAATGAGCATAAAGACAATTTAAGCGATCTTCAGTGATACAAACTGAAGGAGCTGTTTTACAGTGGGAAATCCACTACCTGTGCCTTACGAGTTTGCTAATGCTCTGAACTCTCTCTTTTCTCGCTGTGCTTCCTTCCTTTGGCTCAGTAGAATTGATGTTATCAACCAAAAGTTTAAATGTAAGTGAGTTTTAATAGGCCGAAAAGGCCTTTAGATGAATTGAAAAAGCATTTAATTCGTTATTCTTTGTTGTTTTTGTTTTATTCACCATGAGGTTTTGTTTTGCTTTTTTTCCCCCTGTACCAGAAAGGGCTTAATTGCACTCCCTCTGAACGTTTATATAAATGAGGTTGGTGTGTTTGATAGAGTGCAGTCCCACTGGTAGAAACATCTGTGAAGGAACAATCTGTTTATTAAAATGGTAACCCTGTGAGCTGACTGTATTGTTGTGTTCTCCAGTTTTGCTAAAATTCTAGCGCTAATGGTTTCTGCATGGACCTGTCATGGCAAAGAGTTAATGCCAGCTTTTTAACTTGCCAGCATTCAAAGTAATATTTAGCGAGCACTGCTAAAAGGAGACGATTTAAACTTACATTGGCCCATGACTTCTCTAGGCTTTGCCTAGTCTGATTGGGTCAGTCTGGCCTTTGGTTTTGCAGACCCAGAATTCTGCAGTTGGTTTGCATTTTAATTGGGCCTTAGGAGACCTTGAGTGAAAACCAACAACTGTCTCACAATTTCAGATCAGATAGTATTTGCATAAAATTTAACTTTATTTGAAAAAAACACCACCAATAACAATTTGAAGACATTAAGGAAATCTGAAGTTAATGAAGATTTCTTTGTTTTAATCAGTTTTCATTTTCTACCTTCTTTGTAATTTTTACTACAAAATAAAGCCTCGGTGAATATCTAGCCATGTATATGTAGATTAGCTCACCAAAAAGTAACAAAGAAATCCCATAGTCCATCAGCCCCTTTCTTTAAAACTAACAGTAATGACTACATGTAACATATATGTAGATATGTATATGTATATATTTTTAGAAACAGTTCCTTGTTCTTCTGACATCTTACAAAACTTAGGCTGTTATCTTGTTCAGATTACTGCAGATAATAAACATTACTGCCTATTGGAACTCATAGATATTTCTTTTCAAGGCCCATGCTCTTAATCATCGGGCATTTTTCCAATTGAAAAATCATTATTTCCTGATTAAAGCAAATTCCCTAGTACTCTCCAATAAGCATTATTTTTGTAAATCTTCAAATTGGCCTCTGTGTGTATTTGAAGAAAGGAATTTTCATTCATTTATAAACACTCTGCTATTTAGACTCTTACCACTGACTGGCCCTCTCTCAAGTTTGGGAGGGCTAACTGTACTTTAAACAAACATTTCTACAAATTGAGTGAATTCTGTAATGGTTTCTTTTGCGGCTCGCAGATGTTGATGAATGCACATCAAATCCCTGCACTAATGGAGATTGTGTTAACACACCTGGATCCTATTACTGTAAATGTCACGCTGGATTCCAGAGGACTCCTACTAAGCAAGCGTGCATTGGTAAGGCAGTGTTTCTGCACACAGGAAAGTGTTCCACGAAATACTCCGAACAAGGCTGTTGAGGTTAAACGAAATTTATTTAAATGGGACACAAATAGCATGAGCTATTTAAGTTAACTGTAGGTTTATTTTCTAATGCCTTTGGAGAATCACCCTTTAAATGTAAACACTTTGAATATATAACCCAAGCAATGTGGTATCTGCCTTCAAAAAAGCTTCAGTCTGTCTTCCTCCCTCTAAGCACAGCTTCCTTTCTCAAGGCACGTTAGATTACCCACACTTAGATTTGCAGTCATTTCCAACTACTGTTTCTTTGAGCCCCACTCACAGTCCAGCACCATGCACTACAATCTCTGCGGCACCCACCGCCGTCATCCAAGGGCTACCCCTCACTGCTGACTCCTCTGGGAATTCTTCTGCCAGATGACTGTGCTGGTCTTTTCATGTCCTGTTCGTCCCCCGGTAGGTGCTTCAGTCAGCTTTCTCCAGCAGTGTTCATCATATCATACTCTTAATCCAGAAATTCTGCAAGTCCTTTTCACTTCCCCAGCAGCCTGCTCTGACTTTTAAGGTCAAAAACAGCTGCACCACTCACCCCAGCCCTGTCATGGCCTCTGTTAGGCTCACCGCACACCCCCTTCCCTTTCTCTCTTTCCCTCTTCACCCACTGTATGGGCTGTAGGACTGTTTACACCCTCTATCCAAGAAGAAAAGCTAGTAAGAGATGGTAAGTCTGCTGAAGAAGCAACATGATCTTGGCTATTTATTACACACAAAAATGCAGTGAATATTTTAAAACTATATTATCATGTTATTGATTTTATCTATAAGTATCAAAAATACCGTTTGGTGGCCTTTAATATTCCTAGATATTGATGAATGCATCCAGAATGGAGTTCTTTGTAAAAACGGTCGATGTGTGAACACAGATGGAAGTTTCCAGTGCATTTGCAATGCCGGCTTTGAGTTAACGACAGATGGGAAAAACTGCGTTGGTATGGAACGTTTTCTTCTCCCTAGCAAAAGATGTTTACAGGATACATATTTTTAATTTAGAACCACATATATGATTTTCATGAACGCTTCCACGCATCATCTGTGAGAGCCTGTCACATAACATAGATAGATAAAATATAAATGCGCTTAAATTATTAGAGGGACTGAAGTTTTAGGGGCTGCTACAGCAATAGATAACTTATTCTCAAATTTTCCTGTGCACTATGTATTGAATTATAAGTAGCAGGTGTTCTTCATCTGCATGCTGTACTTTAGATTCTGGACTTATAACAGTGACAACCTAGAGGAGGGTTACCCTCCTGAATCTAGGGGGATGCCACAATGTTGAACCTCTTGGTTTGTTGTCCTGGCATGCCTAGCAGGGTGCTAGAGGCCAAACGAAATATTCTACTTACACATAGAATGTTTTATTTCATTCGCTAACAGAAGTCAAAGTCATTTTGCCTGCTTTGAGGTTCACAATTGCTTTATCCATATAATGAAAGAGACACCCACTGAAATCCTGTTTCCTTTTTGGTGAAATAAAGCACTATTAATGGTTCATGTCTTATTTTTTTTTTTTTTCAGTCTTTTTGAGACAGGGTCTCTCCATAGCCCCAGCTGGCCTCGAACTCACTATGTAGACCAGGCTGGCCTTGAACTCACAGTAATCTGCCTGCCTCAGCCTCCCAAGTGCTGGGATTAAAGGCATGTGCCACCATGCCCGGCCCTGTTCATGTCATTTTTAACCGCAACTAAGCACGAGGCTTATTCTTTGCCTTTGTATCATTTATACCTAAAGCTCTTAGCCTTCATATTATTTGCTTTCATGCATTTAGTATTATTTTTAAAAGTAAAATAATGTCCTTTAGCCTACAGTTCATATGTTTGGTAGGCTTGACTAGAGATTGTGGAAGGAAAGTTGGTTCTCTTGAGACCAGTGGTCAAAGTCACTCTCTCTTCTTCGACAGATCATGATGAATGTACAACTACCAACATGTGTTTGAACGGGATGTGCATCAATGAAGATGGTAGCTTCAAGTGCATTTGCAAGCCAGGATTTGTGTTGGCGCCAAATGGGCGTTACTGCACTGGTATGTATGGCTTTGAGATAGGAGAGTCACCATGATTGGAACCATCCTTTCTTTTGTATAGATCATGCAAGAATTCCTGTTTCTTTGTGTGGATTTCATATCATTCGTGCAGATTTCATATCATTCACACCCCTTGCTAGTTCAGTAAGACAGACGTCTAATGCTTCCTAGGAAAACAGTAAGCTGTAATAGGAGAAATAGTAATGTCTTTGCAAAATTATAACGGTATAGGAAAATTAAGAAAACGACAGGCAAATACAAGAGACAGTATAGAAATAATTTTTCTTGCTTCTTGGCTAAATAAAAAAGAATAAGCAAAAACCTTGCAAATTGTCATTTCCATGTATTCTAGGACTGGATTTCCAAGTGTGACTTTCAATAGGCACAGTCTTTTCCTTGGAGCTGACCTATTGGCCATTTGTAAATATATCACTATTTTTAAAGCTTACATTAATTTAGTGAAGATAATTTAAATGTTTTCATTAGTTATATTTTATGAAACCATTGTAAGACCAAGTTCTATTGACAGTTTTAATAAACAATAGAGACCCCTTGGGAATAGATAGCACTATATTTGCACCCATGACTGGAACTATTTTTAATAAGATGGAATACATGCATGTCTCCTGGAAATCAGTTTTCATCCATTCTCTTACTACAGATGTTATAATCTATCTGTCCTGGAATGGCCATAATTTGGCAGCTCTCTGTTTGAAGTGGGTTTCTTATGTTGAAGAAGCCATTTAACATTGGTCAACATTTGATACATTCAAGTAGACTGGAAATTGCAAGGAATACCTTAGGTTATTTGATTAGTATGAAATGCTCAAATTATTATCAAAGCAGAATCTAACTCTAATTAAATTTTCATGTGGAAAAAACTACAAAAAAATACTGTAGATTTTTAAAGATTTATTTAACTCAGTTTGAATTAGATGTTATTAGCATTATCAGATAGATAATACAGAGTAGTCATGAGGCTGTTTTTCTCCTTAGTATGGAAAGTTTTTGTCAGTCTCCCTGAAAATATGTCTGAGCAGATCATATTTGTATAGATGTTATGTTTCTGTGTGTTCTGTAATCTCCTAAGTTGAAAGGCCCACAGGATAGTGCAGTGCAACAAAGCCTGTCATTCAGCTCTGTTACTTGACTTCTGTCACCCTCTGAGCAGATGTTGATGAATGCCAGACCCCAGGTATCTGTATGAATGGACACTGCATCAACAATGAAGGGTCCTTCCGCTGTGACTGTCCTCCAGGCCTGGCAGTGGGTGTGGATGGACGTGTTTGTGTTGGTAAGTGAAGCACTCTATAATAGCCACAGTGTGCAAAGTGATCTTTGAAAACATAGCAGGGATATATCTACACAAAGGAATAATATTCAGCCATAAACAGAAACAAGATAAAACACAGATAAGGCCTGAAGGCATGCCAAGTGAAAGTCACAAAACACACTGTGTATGATGCCATTATAGGAAATGTCTAAAACAGGCAAATCTATAGTCAAAATCGTTGCTGGGGCAAAGAGGACATGGGGGCAGAAGGAGAGGACAGCTAAAGGACAGGAAAATGTTCAAAAACTGGCTGTGAAGGTGCTGAAAGCTTTAAACTGTAGATTTCAGATGTGGAAATTCTATAGCATATAAATTAAATCTTAATAAAACTGTTTTCCTGGTTTTTTTTGTTTTTTTTTGTTTTTTTTGTTTTTTTTGGTCTTTTTGAGACAGGGTCTCCCTGTAGCCCCAGCTGTCCTGGAACTCACTATGTAG